>NW_005842680.1:573941-597243 GCF_000455745.1 Alligator sinensis | reverse complement strand
GGGAACCCCAGGCTAGCGGGGGTGCTCCAGGGAAGGGGTCGGCCGGACGGGAGGCACCCTAAGGGAGGCACTCGGAGCCTGGACGGTGGTCAGCGCAGGGAGGTGGGCGGCTCCATGCAGGAGCGCCCCCTACTGGCCCGCCACAGTCCTGTCCTTCAGATGCCGGGCTGGGACTCGGAAAAGCTGGGGCTGTCTGAGCCTCGAGGTGCCAAACCAGGCACGTCAAGTATCCGGTTGGCCCTGGCTGTCCGTTGCCCAAATGTCTTGCCCCTGCTTGACCTGCGGAAGGGCATGTTGTGCTTGAACGCTTGTCTAGCATCTCCCCACTGTGCAG
Organism: Alligator sinensis; assembly: GCF_000455745.1. NCBI lineage: Eukaryota > Metazoa > Chordata > Crocodylia > Alligatoridae > Alligator > Alligator sinensis. The sequence continues at coordinate 596,909 of NW_005842680.1, read as the reverse complement.
TTGGTGCAAGAAAAGGGATCACCCCAAATCTTGCTTCTTGCATCCTGCCTGGGCCATTGCATCCCCCGCGGGACACCCCTATGATAGATGCAACCCCGCGAGCTCCGCAGCAAGAGGCTGCCCCTGCACAGGGAGGGAGTCACTTGATTTGGGGCCTGTGGATGCCCGGAAATCATGAGAGCGCTCCTTGCGTGGCCGCTGGTGCTGCGGAGATCAGGGTTTTGACTGCGCTAACAGCTAAGGGTGGTTTTCCTCGTCTAATGCAACAAACCGCGGTGTCGTGCGCAGGTGCCGTTGTCTCCCTTTGGGAGCATCCACCTGCACGAGCTGGTGTCCCCGTGTAAGCGTACGTCTGGCCCTCGAGCAGCCCTTCATCGCTTTTACCAGCAGCGGGGGATTTGGGGACGCCCCGTCAGCCACGCGTGAACGGTCTGTGCTGCCAAACCGGCCGATGCGCCCTCCCTATCTCGCCGCCCGCCGGTTGTGAACACACGCGCACCCCAAGGGCGTGTGCAGTCGAAGAAAAGCTGGGGACAGAAAGCATCTGGCTCTGCCATGAGCTGGTGAAAGACTCCTCTCACGCCGGGGGGAAATCTCTCCTTTCAAATATAAACGCTGCTTGTTCTGATGCTGGATGCTCTGCTCTCAGAGCTGCCGAGGAAGGACCTCGGTGTGAAGTTTTGGCTTTTCTATCTACTTTGCATCAGACTTTGCAGGACTGTTTCCCCCCCACCCCCCGCTATTTCCAGACTCTCCTTCTTCCCACCCAGCCCGGGTATCGGGTCCGCCTGGACCAGGCAGATCTCCAAGAACCGCGGGAGCCACGCACTCAGGCCTTGTCCCTCATTTCCTCTCTAGCACCAGCCCATTTTCTCCATTTTTATTAAAAGGGAGAAGCTGTGACAATTATTTTCATAATTAGCTGGCTCTCCAAATTAATGCCAATTACGCTATGTAATCGGGATGAAGATTATGCATTAATCAACTGTTCCAAGCTAGTTATTAGACTCTTTAAATAATGATTGTGAAGAACGCACGCGAAGGAAAGGCGCGCGAGCTCGGCAGGCAAGCAGCAAGCGCTCCAGGAGAGACGGCAGCAGGGCCTTTCAGGACGAGGAGGGGGAAGATCCCGCCTGCCCCCTTTGCAAGCAGACGAGGATGTCACGTTGCCCCCGTGCTGCTGCGATACCGTCACAAACACATTATTGGCGCCTGTCGGCCTTCTCGCGGCTCGGCCCTAAATTCAAAGGGTCACAAGGAAAATGCTCACGTGAGTCCAGGGGCCCAGAGCCCATGTCGAGCCGTGAGCAACCCCTCTCCTGTCGCCGGCTGTCGTTGGTGCAGAGGACAGCCGTCCTTTCTGGCTGCAGAGACGCGTGGACAGGAGCCCCCGAGTGCGTCGCCCTGCTCTGCCGGGCGGCTGCTCGGGCCGATCGGATGGGAGGTGCCGTCATGGTTGGACTTCCCACGTGGCCTGTGCTGCCCTCACATAACCGAGGCTGCAAGCCACGGGCCAACGCGGCAGCTCTTTGCTTCGGTGGGACCAAGTGGCTTCCCCCAGCCCTTTACTTCCAGGGCCCCTTGCTCTCTGTCCTGGCCGCCCAGGCAGTGGCACTCGCTGAGGCCGTCCCTGGAGCACGGTCCAGTTGTCACAGAAAAGCAAGGTGTAATCTTCACAGGACGGCTCCGTCAGGACGGGGATGTGCCCGTGGGCCGGGGGCCGTGCAGTCATGCCACGCGCAGGGGGCCTGGTCTCCCCAGGATGAGGAGGCGTGGAGGAAAGCGAGGAAACCCGTGGGTTTGATCCACATGCGTTGGTATCAGCGAGGAGACGCGCTGCTGAGTCCAAGGGTCTTTGCGGCCAACACGTCCCTGCTGCAAACCGCCCGTGCAGAGGGGAGGGCAGCCTGCGGAGGTCAGGAGCGGGGCTGCAGGAAGCCCGGCAAACAGAGGGGCTTTAGATGCATGGGTACAAGCACTTCTTTATTGCTCCTCATTGCATACATGGCTAATTAAGAATCAGCTTCCCCTGCTGCCCTCTCCTTGACCGCTTGCTTGGCCTAGCTCAGTGCTGCGTCGCCGGCTAGAGCCCGGGCTGACGATCCACCGCACGCCCACCGTGCAAGGTGCTGCAGGCTGAGCCCGCGTCCCCACGTGTGCCCGGGGCCCGGGCCAAGGCCGCAGGTGGGACCAGGCTGTCCTCCAGCACGAACCGTCTTCGTAGCTGGAGGTTTCTCAGCCACGGGGGATTTTTAATGCAATGCTCGAATTAGAGACAGCCCTTTTCAGGCTGCCCGTGATGCTCCCTGTGCCTGAAGAAGGGTGTTTGTACCCGAAAGCTTGCAAAGAACAATTTGTCCAATGGTTTAGTTGGTCTGATAAATGATACCACCTCCACCGACAGGCCCTTGTCTGCCTCTCTGCCCGGGAACCCAGAGACCATCTGTTACCAACCGCACTTGCTAATCTCAAGCATCCCTTAATTATCTTGGCTGGCTTCTCAATCACCTCGCACCGGGTCTGCATGGCTTCCCACGGCTCTGGAAGGGCTAGAGACTGTTTTCTGTGTCTCGGAGAAGAGGAGTCATCGCTACCTAATTTACAGCCTGGCTCGTGTCAGTGAGCGGGGGTGTCAGCGTGGAGCCTCACGGACACAGAGCCGAGCCGTACCCTGACCCGAGGCTGCTGCCTTTGGGGACCTACGATGGCATTAGCGGCTTCGAGCCCCGGAGAGCATGCCTTCAAGCTGCGCGTTGTGGAGCAGCCCAGCTGGTAGGTGTTGGTGGGCTCAGACGTTTCTGCTTGTCCGAGCTATGAACTTGCAGAGCAAAAGACGAGGAGAGAGAAAAGATGGGACGGGGAGTGCTAAAAATAGGGAAGGACCAGGAGGGAAGCGAGGAGAAGCAGAGAGCAGCTGCAGCTTGCACTCGGGAGCCCTTCCCTCGCCACGTCTCTGCATTATTTACACGGCGTGACGACTGCGCCGGGCGAGGGGAGCGGGCTGCCTGCACCACGGCCGACTGGCGAGATGTCACGGCACGCCAGGCAGCGGCACCGGGGGAAGCCATCGCCTACCATCGTACGTGGGCAGGAAAGGCTCCACACCCCCAAGGGTTCACGCCCGGCTGGCCTTCCTCCCCTCCCGGAGCACTTCTCGGGGTCTCTCGACCTGCCCCCCACATCGCCAGAACCAGAAATCTTGACATCTGATTTTATTTTGCAAGCGGATCATGCAAAAAATAAAAAGATCAGATTGGGTCAGTTGGCGCTCCTTCCGGTTTGTTCATTTGGGGTCTCGCTTTGCCCGTGGCCGTGCCTGAACCGCGCACACGCCAACTGCAAGGTCACAAGCGAGCATCACCAAACGGGCTGCTCTCGGACACGAGCACACGCGGACGCGGCGAAGTGCGGACCAGGCAGCTCTGGCTCGTTCGCCAGCTTCTCAGTGAGACCTGCGCGAAGGACCGCGCCGGAGCGATGGGAAGAGCCATTGCCCATGCACGATTTGGGAGGAGACAGCTCGTTTGACAAGCACGTGAGAAGATGACTTTGCTTCTGACCTTGAATTTCTGCTCAGGTTTTAGCGCCAGCTAAGTAAATCAGTTCAAAGTTCAAAGCAAAATAAGCAAACCAATAAAAGAATCCCTTCGAATGTCAAAACCGCACTCTTTGGCAGTTTCTTTTCTTTCCCCCCAATTATTGTTAACCCCCAAACCAAGCCTTTCCTGCAAAAGGTTTCAGTTTGGATGAAACAGGATTTTCTGATTGGAAAAAAAGTTTCCTCAGAAAGCTCGTGACCGCGGCTCCTGGCTGCGCCCTGTAGTCTTCTCGCACCGGCTCGTTAGTAGTAAATGCCACTTGCGTTCGCGGGAACGTCATGGCGGCGTTCGTCTCGGGCGCAGGGAGCGTTTGTGAAAACCAAAGAAATGCCGCTTAAGTTTTCCTTTTATCTGCGTTTTCAAAAGCAAGCTTTGTTCCTGAACACTGGAAAAACACCGCCGTGCTGGTGCTGGGCAGTCTCCTTTCGGTGTGCAGTGAGTCTCTTGCAGCATTTGCTTCGGGCAGAATGTCTTTTCCCGATGGGGGAGGGAATACGGCCCCGGCGGGGGGCTGCAGCCCTGGTGTAGCTGCGACAGGCCTAGCTTTGCGCGGGGCTGTGGAGGATGGGTGGCTGGGACCCTCATCTTTTGGCCGACTTCTTTCTGCGCTGTCTTGCAGGGGGGATCTTCGAGTATGTGGACGGCCCCAACGCCCAGGTGATGAACGCCGAGGAGCAAGCCTTCAGGTTTTCTGCCAACATCATTAATAGAAATAGGACTCTGCTGCCCAACACAACGCTAACGTATGACATTCAGAGGATACACTTCCACGACAGTTTTGAAGCCACTAAGAAAGGTAAGCAGGCTCTTTATCGGTTATGTGGCCAACCCTCGGGTGAAGATTCGCGCTGTTTGGCTTGAGCAGAGGTGGCATTTGCTCACGTCGCCAGGAATGGAGAGGTTATTAATGGACTGCTTCATTTATTTGAGAATATACTCATTTCCTGCCCGTTTCCATCTTCCTCCATGGCAGCCCTAAGGTGGTCAGGCTCAGCATACCTGCAAGGGACTGGTAAAAGCCTGTGGCAATAAAATAGCTCAATGAATTTTGCATTTCATCTCCCGTGAAGAGAAGGTGCAGTGCAGAACATGGTGTGCATGCCGTCTGGAGCACACCTTTGGGACAGACCGCTCGCTGTTCAGTGAAGGACATCGTGTCTACGGGGTGGGTGGGCAGACAGGAGGGGTATAGAGGTCAGCCCTATGCATTGCTAGCATGGGGAGATGCTGGGCAGACCACTCAGAGTCGCCCACGCGGAGGGATGCTCTTGCACCCTGGCCTGGCCACGGTCAGAAAGGAGGGACAGCCGCAGGGCCCTGCAGCTGCTCCGCCCGGGGCGCGCTTCTCCTGTGTAAACTGCGCGATGGTCTCGTTCCTAAAACAAACAGAGCAAGGCGCACACATTGAACCGCGTTACGTTCTTCTTACAAATGTTCAATCTAGATGACGTTGGCACCGCAGGAGACTCCGAGCATAGGAGAAGCATGAATAATCGGAGCTCTCTCTCCTCGGGGTCAGGAGCGATTCCCAATGCCTCGCTCTGAATGACAAGCCCGGGGCGCTGAGCGTCCTTCGTGTGCGCGGGGGGGATTGCCTGGGTCTCCAGCTGAGCTGCTCCAAGTCCCGAGAGGTCACCTCAGGTCCAGGAGACCAAGCCACTGCCAGGGGAATGCTCTGCCCTGCACCTCCTGGCCCTAATTTCAGGCTTGAGTCACTTGACCATTTCCCTGCCGGGCTAGGCGAGCTCTCTCCAGCTCTCACTGAAGTCTGCAGCTCCTCGTAGCAGTGACACTAATGGGATGTGATGAGTAAATAAGGTGGTTTTAACCCGGGCTCTCCTGCTTCATTAATGTGCTATCACCTCGCTCGTTTGCATTGCTAGCTCGAGGCTACCCAGCTTGCCCAAGAAATAGAGTACACACACACACACACACACACACACACACACACTAAAAGAAGAGATAAAACATGGCGATGAAACAGCATTTGAGCTACTGGTTTGTCCAGAAGTTAAAGTGTGTTTGCCTGTTACCATGTATGTAGGCTCTTCTTTCTTGCCAAGGTTGCTGTTCTTCTGGTTTGCACTTTTTAAAAGCGCCTGGGTGCGGTGCAGCAAAGCTGGGTCCCCGTGAGCTTGTGGCTCAGATAAGCGTGCAAGAGTTTGTTTGTGCACCACAACCTCCAAAGACATGGTCCAAAAAGGCTCGAGCCTCTTGAGAGAGTTTTCCCCCTTTTTCTCTTTTCTTGTTCTCTATTTTTGGTGGGTTTTTGTGGCGTCAATCATTGGCACCATTTCAGGTTGTGCTCACCTCCTTAGAGACCCTGGCCTTCCGGGGGTATTTTGGCCCTAGGAGAACACTTATCCAGACATTTTGAGAGCCTCAGGAAGGTGTGTCTCCAAGTCTGACCTAGGGCTGGGCACGGAGGTCCAGGCACTGCTCTTTCCTTCCACAAAATGTTCACACTTGGAGAAAAGGCAGCCGGTCCTTCTGTGCCCAGCAGGAGTTGTCCCCATTGCTGGATAACCTCCTGTCCCAGCTTCCCGCGGTGAGGGACTGCAGGGTGAAGGAGGATGAGGGTTATAAAGAAAGTGCAATGTTTTATGAGAACGATGTGTATGTTTTGTGTCTGCATCCAGCTGTCTGAGCTGGCGGGTTGGAGGGGCACCGACACGGACAGGTGCTAACGTGTAGCAAAAGAGCTTGCCAGGCATTGGGGCCGTTCGGGTTTTTTGGTCTTCCTTATCTTGGACATTTCCCTAAGGCTCCCTTGACCCCTCACCATGCCAGTGTGGTGGGTCTCATGCGGTGGTGAACATTTGGCAGGAGGGCACTGAGGGGAGCGGCAGAATACCAGCACGTGTGCACGCGCACATGTGTATGTGTCCACCAGCTCCATGGCAGGAAGCTTTTTTGTTTCCTGCGCTACCCATCACATCCAGCTTTCAAGACAGGTACCGGGAGCCTCTGAGGCTGCATTACACCCCACGTCTGCAATACAGATGGACTTTAATTAAGTACATCGGGATCCCTGTTCTGCTCTGATTGTCCAAGATAAAGTATCTGCTGACTTCTGAGAGCATTTTATCTGAGCTGGTAGAAGAGCAGGCCCCGTAATGACCGCTCGTTAAGTGCTGCCAGCTCAGCACGCCAGGTCCCACCGCTCTCAGCTGCTGCGGGCAGCACCGAGGAGCTTGCTGCTGCAACCCGGGTACAGAGATGCATCTTTATCTTGAGCCTCTGGCTTTCTCTGGTGCAGGATGTGTGGCGATCACATACGCTCTCGTTCCGTACGCAGCGGGTGAGAAACTCTGGCCTCCGTGAAATCAGTGACCCAAATCCCTTCCGGTTTCATGGGACCCTGGTTTCATCCACTAGTCCAATGAGGGCCAATGTCTTTGGCGAGCAGGCCACAAATCACCCTCACACCCTCTCCGCTCCTTTTCCTCTGCTTGATTTTCTGCCCGATTCGCCCTGTCTGAGCTGCTGCTCTGCTTTCTGCTCCCTGGCCCGTCTGCAGCTGCGCTGCCTGCCCCTCTGTGCGTGCCCGGGTTGGTCACCCCTGCCCTGCACCACTCACTTGTGAGCAGAGGGAAGCATCCAGCCCGTTCAAGTCAGGAGAGGAGAGAACGAACGCCCGGGACCGTGCTGAGAAGTGCTCAGCTCCTCTAGCGACGGACCCTGAATGGAGCAAGCGCTAAGTGGAGCCTCCTTGAAGCTGATGATTATGCAAAAGGCTCTTGTTACCTTGATTTGCTGAAGGAAGGGCTGGATCCTCCAGTCGGTCAAGTGGTCATCCTCCCTGCGAGGGGGAAGAGTCAATGGAGGGCCCTTGTTCGCAGGCGTAAAGGCTCAAGGACCCTGCTTGCAAGCAATAGCAACTTTTCCAGTGCCTTGCTCTCAACCATTATCTTTATTGAGCTCGATGCCCTTATAAATGCTTTTTATTTTCTAAGGAAGCCGCTGCACGCGCACGAGCAAAGAGCACTTTTCAGAGCAAGGTGAATCGGCTTTTGATTTCGCGTAACGAAGCCGTCTAGAGCTTGCTGCTAGCCGCTTCTGCTAAAAATCCAGGTTTTCGGCTGAAACCCAGTGTTCAAACCCACCCTAAGACTCTCACCGGCTGCGCCCCTCGGTTTTCGGAGCATGTCGCACCCAGTGCCATCATTTTTTATGGCAGGAGAGGTGTTGGGGGGTCGCTTCCCAGATGCCTGCGGCGGTTGTGCCGTGGTTGTGCTGGTTGGGGATGGTCCTGCTTGGAGCAGGGTGTTGGACTGGACGACCCCTTCCGAGCCTCACGTGTTCTGCTTGCATGCACTCCTGGAGGGAGGGCTGCCCCGGGGTGGATGGGTGTGGGAGGGATGTTGTCCGGTGTATTGACAGCTTTGATCCCTTTCTATTCCAGCCTGTGACCAGCTCGCTCTTGGGGTGGTAGCAATATTTGGGCCTTCTCAAGGCTCCTGTACCAATGCCGTTCAGTCCATTTGCAATGCACTGGAAGTCCCCCACATACAACTCCGGTGGAAGCATCACCCGTTGGATAACAAGGACACTTTCTATGTCAACCTTTACCCTGACTATGCTTCTCTGAGCCATGCCATTCTGGACCTCGTACAGTATTTGAAATGGAGGTCAGCTACCGTTGTGTATGATGACAGTACAGGTAGGTGAAGGAAGAGCTGCTGCAGCTTCTCTATCGTGGGTTCCTTGTAGGGACTGTCCTAGCGCACCCCTCGCGGAGAAAACCCACGCCATGTCCTGCAGTTGGTCCGCAAAGAAAGGTAGGAAGTCCTCGTGCGCTCACAGCCGGACCAGACAGGGTCCTTGGGTTGCTGCTGAAGCTTTGCATTCACGACCTGTTGGGCGCTGACGGCCCCGGGCACGGCCACCAGCGACCAGGGCCGGGCGGCAGGCCGACCTCTCTGGCGCTCTCGCTGCAGTCATTGCTGCCGTGTCCACGTGCAAAAGGACTCTTGCGTGGAATATGAAAGCTCGTCCCAGACAGCTCCTTTGTTGGGACAGACTATGTTATAAAATGCTAATGAGGGGGACGGGGGGTGGGGGGCAGGCACGGCCGTGCAGGGCTTCCCTTGGAAGTGGGGTGCCCGGTGCCCCCTCGTCCCCAGTAGGATGAAGGCCCGGGGCGGCGGAGGGGAGACGAGCGTGCCCTTCCCTGCATAACGCTGCGGTTTCTCTCTCTGTGCCCCGCCGCGCCCTAAGGGCTCATCCGGCTGCAGGAGCTCATCATGGCCCCGTCGCGGTACAACATCCGGCTCAAGATCCGCCAGCTGCCCCTGGACACGGAGGACGCGCGGCCGCTGCTCAAGGAGATGAAGCGGGGCAGGGAGTTTCGCATCATCTTCGACTGCAGCCACCTCATGGCCGCGCAGATCCTCAAGCAGGTGAGCGAGGCAGCGCCCGCCGGCGGCGTCCCAACTCGAAGCAGGTTTCAACAACGCAGCGGTGGGGCGAGGAGGGGCCGGTCCCTGCTTGGGCCCTGAACGCCTCGCAGAATTAACCCAATTTCCATCTAATTTGGTCTTTCGGTGGAAAATTGGATTTTGACCCTATGAAATATTTCCTGGAAAGTGTCTGGTTTCTGCAAAGGATCCAAAAACCAAATGACACTGGAAAAACTCCCCAAATCACTACAAGTAAATAATAATAAATGCCCACAGAAAATGAGTCTCCCACGGAGGGAAATGGCTGCGGCTGCCCCGCTTCGGTTTGCGCGCCGTGATCCCCAGATGCGCGGTCCGCGAGGACTTTATTTCCCCGCTGCGCAGAGGTCTGCCCTTGCCCAGGTCTCCCGCTCTTCCCGTAGTCGTGTCCCCGCGCTTGCTTCGTGCCACTTCTTAAATTGCCTTGCCCCAGAGTCTGAACACGCTCATCCTGGCGCACGACGTGAGCTGCTATACCTCTGGCTAGGTTTCTTTTGAGCAGGCATGCGTGCACGCGCACACACGTGTATTGACACGTCTGGTCAAAATGGAAATGCCAAGAAGAATATCACATTCCTGGGTCCTCGCATCACTGTGTTGTGCTGTTCTCTGCATTTGAGCCTAGATGTCAGTGATTTTCCAGTGACCTGCCTTCCCCCCCAGCAACTCCTTAATTCCTCCGTCTCACATGCCAGAAGGCTTGGATGCCCCCCCTGCTCTTCCTCTTATGTACGTGCCATTATGGTATGGGGTTGCCAGGAGGCCAAGCAAAATGTTTGCATGAGGGAAGTTAAAAAATAGCAAACATCAGTGTCATTTATAGCAGCCCAGTGGGACACCAGGCCCTGATTAAATGAACCCTCAAAGGACCGAGCAGCTCAGCAAACAGGCGGCGACTGTCCCGTGCAACCCCCGTGCCGCTGCAAAATGAAGGGAAATGCCCTGAGCGTGCGGAGAGCCCAGGACGCATTGCCATCTCCTGCCTATTACTTTAACATGCTGGCTGCATTTGGTGCTGTTCACTTATTATGCAGTTTATTATAGTTTATTGTGCCATCTGCTCCACTTCTCATCGTGCAGGAAGAGGAGGGGCAGGGAGTGGGGGTGGGAGAGAAGGAAGCTTCCCTGCGTCTCCCGCGGGTTTTTTCCAGGACAACAACAGAGATTTCTGCTTGGCAGCGGTGCATGGATTACGTCTGCCTGCGGACCCCACACCGAAGTGCGCCAGGGTGTTGTAAGCCCCGTTCACACCTTAAAGTTGTGTCTGCGCGTATTTGCTCAGCCAGCCGTGCAATGCCGGCTAAGCCGCCTGTTGTGCACAGAGCTGTCCCACGGCCGTGCTCACACGTGCGGGGACAGACCAGTCTGTCCTAGTCCTCTCTCGTCCTCGCTGCTGGGCAGTGAGAAATGCTGACCTGGAGCAGCCAGCCGTGCCTGGGAAAAGGAGCCTCTCTCCTCTCCATGAAGCAGGTGATGGAGGAGCTAACTGTCACTCGCCATTGGGGTCTTCCACCTTTCCCCCTGCAGCATTGCATTCCTGTGTGCTGTGAAAAGCCTCGAGTCCTGGCAAAGAAAGGAAGGACTGCAGAAGGTGCTTGCGAGAGAGAGACGTTTTGGAGCGGGATCCTTTCTCCTTAGCCGTGCACAACATCTCTGCATCGTTTCCTTCTGCAGCCGTGTAGCAAACACTGGCAATTAAACACATGCAGATTTGACCTCTACCGAGTCCTCTGAGTTCTCCCTCTGCTCTGACTGGTCCAATGCACTGCAGAGAAGGGCAGGAGTCCTACAGGCTATGCCCTAAAAATTAAGGAAAATAAAGTAAGTAAAATACACATTTGGGCCCAAATCCCCCAAAGCAGTTGTTGATCCAGGTGTTTGCGTTGCCTTAAAGCGGTCCAAGTTTTAGGAGCTGAGCGTCTGCCTGGGCACCCATGAACACCAGTCATGCCTCAAATCCTCCGGATCTACTTAACATGTAATAAATAATCCCCTTAAGTCATTAGCTTGCAGGCAGCTCATAGTTACCTGGAGCGGCACTTGGGACCCCAAGAGCTTTCTCAGTACGGGGATGCAGAGGAACTTGTCCCACGGCTCGCCAGCCAGCGTGGGCTCCTTGGGATGACACGGGGGTTAAAACATTCACGTTTTTGGCCTCTGGGACCAGCAGACTCTTTGGCAATGTCTATCGGGAAGCCAGGCTTTCTTAGCAGGCCTCGCACAGTCCCCAGGTATCTTTGATGTCCATGTCTGCATCACTGGTCGATGAACCCATTTGCTCCCTGGCTTCTCTCTTGCCCGTCTCGGCGGGTGGCTGTGCGTAGGCCTGTTAATGTAAGCACAGCCCCCACGTCCCCTTCTCCTGGGGTGTCTCTGTGGCTTCCCCTGCGGCATCACCCCACGCACTCCCCTTTTCCCCCTTTGCAAAGGCAGGGGTTTATTCTGCCCTGGGAGGCTGCTGCATGCACCAGACAGGAGGACTGGGTCTCATCTCTGGGGTTGCCCAGGCTCGAGACCTGCTTGGCTTTGCATTCGTATCCAGGTCACAGAGAGGCAGTGGGAAAACGTCCCACTTTGCAGCCTGGTGCTTGGGCTCTGCTCCATTTTTCCAGCTCTCCAGACCTCCCGCTTGCTTTCAAACTGTCTCTTTTCCTCGGAGCTAAACTCTGCCCTAGTAATTTTAGCAGAGCTGCGCAGAGAGCAGAGGGAAGCAAAGCCTCCCCCGTTGCACCCCAGGTGAGCTGAAGCCCCGTGGCTGTCAGGGGCGGTTTTAAAGGGCTCCCCAATCCTCCGTGCCGTGAGCAGAGCCCCCGGCAGTCTTTCCCGTGGCCTGTGCTGTGCTTCCCCCTCCGCCGAGTCTGCGGTGAAGCGTGTGTAACCCTGGGCAGGACGCAGAGCCAGCCCGTGTCCTGCTCGACGGAGATGCACGCCACTCATCCTCCCTCTCCCTGATGAGCCCCCACGGAGGAGCTGCGGCAGGAGATGCTGAAAGCCGGGGTCAGTTCGCCGGTCACCGCCTCGCCGCCTCATCTGGGAAGATGCCGATCTGCGGCTGCCCCCAGCTCCGAGGAGCCAGGCAGCTGCGAGACGGTCGCAGCCCATGGAGCTGGCTTGGGTTTCAGGCTCGCTGCACGAACGGACTCGCCCTTCGCCCCAGCCCTGCTGACATCCAGCCTGGGCTGCTTGGAAGCGCTTCACACCGGGGCGGGTGCCAGCCCAGCCTGGTGCCAGCCCTGAGCAACTACTCAATTTATATTCATTGATTTGACTCTATTGATGACACAAGAATGACTCTCTCTTTTTTTTCCCCCCCTTTTCTTTTCTTTTCTTTTTTCAAACCCTGGACTCTAAACGGAAACTTTCCTGGGGTCAGTGCGGGAGCTGAGTGCTAATTATGCTCTTCTGTTTATTGTGCTCAGGAAGAATGGGCAGATAGTCATTTTCTTTCTTAATTAGCTGCATGCCTGTGGTCGGTACAAAAGAGCCACACAAGCAGCGGGGGAGGAAGTTGCAGATGAATGCTATGCGCCAATTTAAGAGAGGGGAGGAACAAGCTTTTCCCTTCCCCTTGCAAGGTCGGCACGCAGCGTAACGACTAGGGGAGCAGTCCGTTTCGTGCCCCTGCCTCGGTGGCTACGAGGCTGCCCCTCACCCGGCGTGGGAGCGCAGCAAACACAGACGCTGTCTTCCCCTCGGCCCCAGCCGGGCCAGAGCCAGAAGCTCAGACAGAGCCGGGGTTTTGCTCGGCAGCGTCTGCGCGCGGATGCAGATGCATGCTCGCAGTCATACGTCCTTTTTCCCACACCTGCAACCTCTGCTGAGGTCGGTGGGTGCGGGGTGCTCCCCGCACCGGTGCAAACTAAGCCACGAGACACAGCGCCGTGCACAGGCTCGTGTCTGAACACGAAGCACCTGCCGAGGTGCTTTGCTGAATTAGCGGAGCCCCCAAAGGCTTTGTGCCCTGCCCCAGCTGCCCCCGTGCCTACCAGCCAGCCTCGAGCTGCTTTTTGCTAGACGCTCGTGCTCTGCTTCTCACTAACCAGGTTCTCCCCTGCTTTTCTTAAGGCCATGGCCATGGGGATGATGACGGAGTACTACCACTTCATCTTCACGACGCTGGTAACGTATCGCAGCTCTGCCTTCCCTCCTGCCTTTGCGCCGCTCCCCGGATGAGGTGTGGGGGCTGCAGGCGGCCGGAGAGCAATCCCGGGGGTGGGGGCGCCCGGTCTGCGCAGCGGGGACCACGGCGCCGTGCTGAGCCCCGGCCCGAGCGCAGGGGCCCTTCTTCTCTTGCAGCGGTTACTTGTTGAAGTACCGCCTGAATGCCCGTGCTAAAAGCCAGGCTCTCTCGGTCTCTAAATGCCACTGATTTTACACCACGTCTACCACCCTTCGTGTCTGAAGGCACTCCAGATTTACACCAGGGGAGGGGAGAGGAGAGACAAATCTGGCCCCGGCAGTTCTTCAGCCCTTTACCCTCTGGCTGAGCGCGCACGAGCACCGCGGGGCCCGGGGCCATGGGAGCAAGGCGTGCGGGTGCTGCGGTGCAGGCGTAACTGGGTGCCCAGCTGCTCCGAAAGCCCAAGGCAAGCCCTGCCCCGGGGGGGGGAGCAAGGGAGGGGGCAGATATTTTAATGCTACAGGTTTATTTGACACAAGAAGAACTCAGGTTGAAATTAGCCCTAGTCTCATTAAATACAGGCTAGTTCCCCTCTGACTCCAGGAGGTATTTCTCTCGGCGTGCCGTTTCTGTTTGCATTGAGGAGGCTGCCGTCCGGGAGTCTGCTGAATTGCGTGTGATGTTAAAAAACTCATTTATCTTTTTGCCCTTTAGGAACGAAACATAATAAACTAACCCTTAAAAATTGCAAAACTTATTTTTCAAATGCAAAAGACATTTTAATTACTCCTGCTGCCATTATCTATTCCAAGCAGCTTTAAGCCATTCCCAGATAACCTCCTATTAATCAGCCCCAGCTGAGCCTATAGAACATTTCATGGGTAGGTAAAGCCTGGAGGTGAAAAGAAAAAAAAAATGGAAAAAAAATTATAATAAATTAATAGATAAGCAATCACAATTAATGCCACTTTCCTGAAATAACAGTTACATCACGGGAAAGAGATTTTAATCTGTCACTCCTCGAGGCAATGTTTTCCTAGCTTGCAATGCATGTGCTCCAGCTTCTTCCCTACTAGACCCATGGGGTGCTAATGAATTAGTCTATTATGCTGTACTGAATGTTTCTAAAAGGTCCCTCGTCAATACTGAGTACAGTGCATCAACATTTGGCATAGGATGCTTCAACATTTTGCCAGACAGCCAGGCTGAGCACAGTTCGCCGAGTTCAACACGAACGGCCTTGTCTCGAGCTCCCTCCCAAGAGCGGTGGAGGTGGCAAAGGCCGCGGCGCCGGCGCTCGGTGTCACAAGTGCACGGGCCCGGACCCTCTCCAGCTCTGAGCAGCCCCAGCGCCCGCTGGGGTCGCTGGGACTCGGGGCCGTCAGGGGGTTTGGGGCAGCGGGTAGGATCTAGCCCCGACTCACTCGTGCAGCTGCCCAGGGAGAGACGAGCACAGAGGCAACGCGGTGCTCACAGTCCCTCTGTCTGTGCACGCAGCGCGGTCCGCGGGAGTGCCGCGGGCTCGGGCATCACCATCAAACAAGCGATGGTCTAAGGCCGGTGCGGAGGAGATGAAGCAAAGGGGGAAGGAGCAGACGGGTGTCACGGTGCTAACGCTGCCGGCGCCCTGTCTCGGCCACTTCTGAAGACATCCCAGTACTGAATCTGCAGAGTTGCTTGGAGGCGGATGAGCTAGATCCCCCAAAGGCATTTCCCTGGACGCAGGGAGGCCGGCAGGGCGACGGTGCCACCGTCTCTGGAACGTGCTTGATGACGGAAAAAGCATCCCGGGCATGATTTGCAAACCTGGGGGCTTCACAGTGAGTGCCTGGGGCTGGATTTTCAGACATTTAAATAAAAATCCAACCTAGTTTCCTTGTTTAGGCACATAAGTGAACATAGGTGCTCGGGACCAGCTGCAAACAAGCGTGTCATCTGTAGGAAGCAGCACGTCAGCGAGCCAGAGCACGCTGAGTCCGTCAGTGGCCTTGCCTGAAATCGGGGCTGAGGGGCCAGACTGCAGAGCATCGGCATCTCGTGTGGCTGCGCTGATGCACAGACAGGGACCCCGCTGGCAGCGCCATCCCCAGAGCGACTCGCTCTACGGGAGCCCGTGCAGGGAGGGGTAAGTCGGTAGGGGAGTTGCCAGTGCAGAAGTCTGCAGGGTCGAGACCAGCCCAAAACAAGAGCGCCCTGTCCTGCGTGCTTGCCAAGCACCTGGCTCCAGGGATCCCTGCTCTCGGCCGGGAGCGGCTCTGAAGCAGCAGCGAAGCTGGGAAACCCCGGGGAGCTGGGACGCGGGGAAGAGGCAACTCGGCACGTCTGAGAGGGGAAGCTCCAGAAAAAGAGTGAGATGACTTTGCCGCACCGAGATGCCTGCCAGAAGGAAATGCAGATGAGCTGGAAAATGGGACCAGATGCTCCAGCGTGCGGATCAAGGACAGGCAGGAAAAGAGGGGCCAGAAGGAGCTTGTGTGTCATGTCCCCTCTGCCATTTCTGCAGATCCACTTGGCTTCCTAATTGCCCTTTATTCCAGGAGGAGAGGAGTCGAACTGCAGCTGAGAGGTAAAAGGGGGCAGAGGGGAAGGTCCCCGGAAAGGCTCCCATCAGTGCACTGAGCTGGATCGTGCTGCATCGCTTAGAAAGATGACATCCCCGCCTGATTTCCAGCCTGCCCTTTTATCTGGGGCTCTGGTTTGGTACCTGCCATTTTGCAAGGGAAAATAATTGATCCTTCAGGGCTTGACATTGATTAACGACTCCATCATCTACTGTGCGGGAAGGCATGGCATCCATCAGCTGGGCATTTTGTGGATGCCAAACAGGGGGCCACCATTTAAAAAAAAAATCTCTAAAAGCTTATGAAAAGAAAATAGCTGCAGCAATTCCTCACTCTCCCACTGAGCATGCAGGCTCGGCTGTCCAGGCTGCACTGATTTTAATGGCACTTTGATTCGGGCATTGCTATTTGGATGTAGTGCCTTGTCGCTGCTCCAGACAGGACCACGTCCACGAGAGGATGAGGCTGCCAGCAGGGTCCTTCCATCAGTCTGGGGATGCACCGAGATCACAGCTGCATTGTCAGGGGAGATCTCTGTGCAGCCTCTGAGAGGCTTAAAGACTTGACAATCCTAGATCCATCAGTGGAAAATCCCGGTAACCTCTGCAGCACCCTCCCTTCCCCCCTCCAAAAAAGAAAGGAGGCGTGCAAGAGAGCCACAAGCATCTTTCTAATGTCAACGCACCCTTGGGCAGAGCTTCCATGCCCTGCAGAGCTGTGCCCAGAGCTCACACACCCCAGAGCTGCCATGGACCAGCTCACGAAACCCTTGCAAAGTGCTCCCTGGGGTACTAGCTTTGCACAAAGACTGCAAACCAGGTCTGTGTCTTTGCAGCATGCTGCCAAGAAGGGACCCGGTTCCAGTGCAGCAGTGCAATGGCATCATTGCAGGGTCTAGACATATGCCAGGGTCCCACGGGGCCAGGCGCTGTCGGCACACAGCACAGGACGATAGCTCCCCGCCCCCCAGAGCTTGCTGGACACAACGGGGATGAGCTAGAGGCAATGGGCAGAGCTGAAGCTGACCACTCTTGGAGCAGGGAGCTATCGTCCCGTGCTGTGTGCGGACAGCGCCTGGCCCCGTGGGCCCTGCGTCCTGCTGTCCTCTCCAAGCACAGCCCCGCAGGCTTCTCAGGGACTTGCTCAGTGTCTTGTTTGAACCAGAAACCTCCTCCCCGCCTTCATCAGGGCTTCTCATGGGCCCGTGCCCCGGAGTCAGGATCACGTTATGACCGTGGCAGTGCAAGCGTGGGGACCCCGAGGCTGCGAGAGAATGATATGTCCCCTGCCTGAAAGCCCCCACCTCCCATCATGATATCTGCACAATTAGCCGCGCGTTTCATCAGCGGTTTTACTTAATCCTTCTCCCAAGCTCAAGGCTCAGTTGAGGGGCAGATATCCCCCACTCCTTGCAGACGTGCAGCAGTGCTTCACATGGGGCGATGAGACGCAGCCCTTCCCGGAGAGCGCGTGTCCCTTGCCTGGCACCAGTTGCTTGGCTGAACGGCTCAATCGCCGGCTGTGGCAAGCACAGGCTCCGGGTACGGGCTGGTAGAAAGGGGAGGGAGCCTGCCACGGTGGAGCTCACCTGCAGCAGCTTGCTCGTGCACTCGCCCTCTTGAGGGGCACCTGGGAGCCAAAGCTCAGGTTACTTTTACCCGGAGTGAAACAAAAGGCGAATCCCCACAGTGCGTCCCACGTGCCGTGCCGTGTGAGCCTGCAGGGGAGCAAGGCAGCCTGGCCCTGGAGTCCCACACTTCCCGGGGCCTGAGTTTTGTTCCCAATGCCTGCGTGCCGAGTCTGGCCAAGTCATTTGACCTCCGTGTGCCTCAGCAGAGCAGGGACAGCCGTCCTCCCGTGCTGCCCGCGCCTTGTAGACCTTGCTCTTTACGTGGCAAAGGTGTCGGGAAAGGGGCTCTCATCCCACGCTGCATCCAGCACGGTGCAGCCCTGGCTCCCCTGAGCTCTCTGGATGCTAGCAGGATGCAACTAATCGATGGGGATGAGAGAGGAGCGATGCCCGGGCACCTGGATTCCCCCACCTGACACTGGCCACTGTGTGCCACCGAGGAAACGAGGCAAAGAAAAGAGAGGCACAAAATGTTTAACCTGGTTTCTCTTTTTTAAGGATCTTTATGCATTAGACCTAGAACCATACCGCTACTCCGGAGTGAACCTGACCGGCTTCCGCATCCTCAATGTGGAGAACCCCTACGTGTCCTCCATCATTGAGAAGTGGTCCATGGAGCGCCTGCAGTCAGTGCCCAAGGCCGAGACGGGACTGCTGGACGGGGTGATGATGGTACGAGGGTCACTTTAAAACCCCGAGGGTTTGCTGCTTGTGCGGAAGGGGCCCTAGGTCCAGCCACCGCTCTGGGCTCTGTGTGGGCTGGGCGAGGCGGGGGTCGGTCTAGGCTTTGGCTAAATAATGGGCATTTGTTTCTTGCTGGCTGTGTTTTAGCTTTTGAAACGCAACCAAGGTGCATGGTGGGTTGCTGTGCTCGCTCCGCTCAGCCCCTCTTGCCCTCGTGTAGCAGCAGGTGCAGCGCGCGCACTGGGTCCCCGTCGGGAGCTGGACGCTGGCGAGCGAGACAGGCTCTTGCCGTGAGCCCCGGCAGGTGGGGTGGAGTTAGGAGAGCCACGATGCTGCCACCGAGGGCCGAGCACCTCTTGGGAAGCGGCTGGAGCTGCTCTGCCGTGCGCTTCCCAATACGCTTTCTAAGGCACCTCCTCCCAGCAGAGCGAAGAGTTTCTCTCTGCAGTGTCAAGGAGCATCCCCCCAAAGCTCAGGCAGGGCCAGGCGGCACAGCTGGGAGACAACCCGGGGAGCAAGCCCAGGTCTCCAGCCCGCCTCCCAGTACCTGGACCAGTCACACCCACCCCCTCCGTCTCTCCCCCACGTTGGGCTTCCCGATAGGTGCCAAAGCTGCAGGCAGGGGCGCAGAAGAGGTGCCCCATGCTAGCCGGCCGTGAGGGTACTTGCCCATTGCAATCTCAGCCGGCTGGTGAGAGCAGCGGGGTAACCCCTTGCACTGGGGGGCCATTCCCTGTCCTGCACCAGTTTCCAAGGACAGCCCCTCCGGCTTGTGCCGTGCAGTCAGGACTGCTCCTGCGGGCTCTGCAGGTCTATGAGAACGTGTCCCCGGGGGTCTCCAGCCCCTCCGTTGACAGCTGCTAGCAATGCTTACCCCATGTCCTCCTCACTCTTTGGTTTCATGCTTTTAGTCTCCCCTCTCACTCCGTGTCTTCTCCAAAAGCATCGCTGCAGTATATTAAAGAGCCCCCAAATCATCCCGTGGCAGCCGTGGGCTGGTGCAAATACAGGCCGATGAAGGGAGAGGCCTGAATCTGTGGCGAGGCTCTGCGGAGCGAGCCCTTTGCTCTGTGCGCACCAAGGGGAGGATTGTCAGCAGTAATAGGTGGCCTTCCTTATTGAGGAGCCCTTAATTAACGTGGGCACGCCAGCAGCGTGTGCTGATAACGAGGGCCCTGAGCTCTGTTCCTGCTCGCTCGTGGCTTTGGGCAGGTTGCTCACCCTTCCCGTTCCTCGTTCCCTCCATCCAGGATGTCAGGATGCCAGGGTTTTCCTGGGTTGTGTGTTGGAGGGGGAAGGGAAGTGGCTACCCAAGGGGGAAAAAAGCCCTTATTATTCTGTTTTTTATTTGTCTGACGTTTCCTTTGCACCAGCCAGCAGTCGTGCGTGTGTGACAGCAGAGCAGCAGGTGCATTAACCCCCCGGTGGGTGCAGACAGACAGCCGACACTCTCCCGGGCTGTGATTTAAAGAGATGGCTTTCAGTGTAGAGTACCGTGCGGGGAGCAGGCTCCTGCTCCTCCGACTTTCCCTGCGCTGTGTACAGAGGTAGCGGCAGGCTTACAGGTCCTGGGGTCAGGCTGGAGGATCGCAATGGACTCGCCTCGCTTTCGGAGGCGGGGGAGTCCGTCCTGGTGACCTTGCCCAGACTAAGACTATTCCCTGCTTCCTTTGAAGTCAGGGGTTGCAGTTGGCTTCAAAGGGATCGGGATAGGAGGTCCTTCCTGATGCCATCGTACCCAGCATTAATTAAACTGGCTGGTGTCAGTCTGGCCCTGGGGCCCCTGCAGCTTTCGGCCGTCTCTTGAGCTAGGACTGTGTTTTGCACTCACCTGTGTCCCCGTTAGCCCACGGGCAGGCCAAGTATCTCATTAATCTCATCTCCAGTGAAACTGTTACCCAGGACTCCCTCCTCGTCTGTCCCAAGGAACGGTCCCAGCCCCCTCCCGCCCGCGGCTGAGGATGCCCGGTGGGGTTGCACCCTGCAATGTCTTGCCTTGGCACGAGGGAGTCTCCGAATGGAGCCGGCAGTAGCGCCCGGTCGCTCCGGGGCAGTTATCCACCCCCATGCTCTTCCCCTTTACTTTAGACAGATGCTGCCCTGTTGTACGACGCGGTCCACATCGTCTCGGTGTGCTACCAGCGCGCCCCGCAGATGACCGTCAACTCCCTGCAGTGCCATCGACACAAGGCCTGGAGGTTCGGCGGGCGCTTCATGAATTTTATAAAAGAGGTAAAAGCGCGGCCCGCGTCCACGGCTGCTTCCCACCCTCCCCAGCACGGGGTGGCGGGAGGAAAGCGGGGACAGCAGCATTTTGGGGAGCAGATCACACCAGCGGGGTAGGGACGGCGGGGAGCAGGACGCAGGCTGCGGACTGGACCCGTGGGCAGGTGCAAACACGGCGGCACAACACACCACGCCGTTCTGGCCAGGGACCAGCGCTGCTGGTCTTGCTGGGCAAGGCACTCCTGGCTCTGGGGGAGCGGGAGCAGGGCTGCCTGGGACCTGTGCAAGGGGTCCGGTGGGCAGGGTCCTGCCTGGGAACTAGGAAACCCAGTTTCTATTCCCAGTTCACCTGCTGGTGTGGCCTGTGCCCAGCTAAAAGTGCTCGAGAGGTGTGGACGTGTGCTGTGGGCTGCACTGGACACTGCACATGCATGGGATGCACCCTCTCTGGGCTCGGGCCCGCAAAGACGGAGGCACCGGCATGAAGGAAATGATGTGGCTGGAAGCAGGGCTCCTAATGAGCACGGGGCAGCAGGCGAATGGTTTTGCTCGTGAATCTTAAGAGCCATCAAAGAGTGACGTGCGTGCAAGAGGCTCCAGGCCTGGGCCGGGCCACCGGCTTCATTGCACCAGTGCCTTCACGTGACCCACCGTGGGGTGCAGTGATCGCTGGGTGTGCACCAGCACATGATACTCGTGCCCCGAGTGCTGGCCGGGGCAGAGCCCAGGATTTAGCAAGTGGGGAACAGGGGGAGCAAAGCGAGAGCTGTGTTTTCTCTGAGCTGCCATCGTCCTCCTCTCCTGGTGTCCCGTGCACGTCGCTGCTCGCAGCTGGCTTCACCGGGGAAGCAGCGGCAAGCCCCAGGGACTGCGGCCAACCCTCTCCCGAAACAGCCCCACGGTGCAGGCAGCTGGAGTGAGACCCCCCACGGCAGCCCGGCTTCCCGGCCTCCACCCCCTCCAGGGGGGCATCCCCGTCCGAAGAAGGCTAAAGCAGGAGGACACGAATCAGGCCACATGACCGCGCTGTGATGGCAGGTGTCTGGACAGAGGCTCTCCTTGCTCCCAGCCGTGACACCAGAATTGCTCGTTTCTGTGCGTGGTTCATTCCCGATTCACGTTGCTGCAGCACCGAGAGCCCCCCCGACTCAGCCCTGCTCCCGCTCCCGCTGTGGGCTAAGCCTGTCCACGTGCACCGCGGATGGGGCATCCCAGCGGGGGCACGCAGGAAGGACGGTCCGTTCGTGGACCCGCTCGTCATTTTGTTCCCTTCTGCAGGGAGCTGCCCCCGCCGGCTACCAGGAAACCGTGTCAGTCGTTTGTTCGGTCGGCTCCTTTTGCAAATTGCTGAGCTTTGCACTCCAGCGCCCGCCCCTCGTCTCCCTTCCTGGCACCGCCGCAGCGAGCAGCGCAGTCACGGTGTCCTCCTGGCATCGAGGCATCCCAGGCCTCACCTAGACGATAGCGCCAGTGCTTGCTTCTGTGGCACGCGTGCACACGCGTGCTTGGCCTTGCTCTGGACAGGCGTTTGCAGCCCTGACATCCCCAAGGGCACGGCGTGGGTTGTTCTCCCTAGACGAAGGCAGCCTGCCGTGCATGCCACCTGCCGCCCTGGGGATGCCCACAGCTGGCGTTTAGCAGCCACTCCTCCCTCTGCACCGGAGAGCTGGGAACTGAGCCCGCCGGGGCACAGAGCAGCCAGAGGAGCCGGGGCACCAGGCCAAGGGAAGGGGCAAAGCAGAAGACGCTCCTCTGAGCTCCCTTCTCAGCGCTGCCTCCACTCTCCGTGCCTTGAATGCGAGCGTGTGCCTTCGCTAGCCGGGGGCAGCTGGAGACGGGCAACAGCGAGGGGATCGGGGCCCGTTCAGGACTCACGCGGGTTAGCTCAGAGCAAGCGGGAGCACAGCAGAGATCAACTGGCCCGGGCGTATTCTGGAGGCTGAGAAAGCGCAGAGGAAGAGGGGGGAAATAATGGTTGTTTCCTGTAAATGGTGTTTTGTCCTGAGTCATTTGACTGGCGCTGCCCGCAGCACGTCTGCCAGGGGAACGTGTCCTGAGCACAGTGCTGGGCACCAGAAGCGGATGAGGTCATTATTGGTACTCAGGTGTGCCCTGTGCGTCACGAGTCTCACCCGTGCAAGGAGGAGAGCAAGGCCGCGGGGCCTCGGTGACTTGGCCTTGCCGGTGAAAGACCCAGAGCCGACAAGGTGGTGCCGATAGCGCGCCCAGCGCGTTGCTTCTTCCCAAACAGCAGCGAGCAGCAGCGAGGCAAATGTATTTGTGCCCTAGGATCCCTGCACTCTGTTACAGCATCCGAGTTTCCACACGTGCACGGGGTCTCGGCTTCTCTAGGCTTCACTTCCCCATCTGAAAAGCAGGCGGAGAAATCGTTAGCGCTTTCTGACTTCAGAGCACTTTGCATCTGCTAGCTAAGGAGCCAGCATGATCCCACCCTGAGCCAGGTGTGGCCCGCGTGTGCGCTCCATCGGTGTCGTCTGAGGCCAGACGGGCCTCACCTGTTGGCTTTGCCGGCGTTCCCGCAGTGCTAGGAAGTTTTGCATTGTGTGAACGTGCTGGGGGCTCATCCCGAGAGAGACGGGGAACACAAAAGGTGCAAATGTAAATCATAGCAAGGACTATAATAGGATTTATGGAAATCTCTAGCCTGGGCTGCAGCAGGAGCAGTGATGGAGGTGATTATTAATTA
>NW_005842680.1:570726-573910 GCF_000455745.1 Alligator sinensis | reverse complement strand
AAGAGTATCAGTGTTCAGAGTAATTAAAATGAAGCATTGTGCCACAGTAGCAAATGATGATTTATAATGCCAAATAACAGCTGTGCTGCCCCCTCTCTTCCACAGGCCCAGTGGGAAGGATTAACTGGACGGATCGTCTTCAACAAAACCAGCGGGTTAAGGACCGACTTTGACTTGGATGTCGTCAGCCTCAAAGAAGACGGCCTGGAAAAGGTTGGTTAAGTTTGTCCTACCTGTTGATTAAACGTTACCGGGGCCTTCCCGGGGCAATGCTACCCCAATAATGCGGAGAAGACTGGCTTGGCTTGTGGTTTCTATAGCTGCTGCTCTTGGTGCCCAAAGGCGTTTGCTGTTGTGGAGCTGTTTCAAACCTCCTCCTCAGCCTGCTTCCCGGCCTGCACGCAGGGATGTGCACGCATCCTGTCCTAATGCTCTCCCGCCCGGGCTGTCCGAGTTATTTGCCATGTAAACGGCGATTGCACCATAGACGGAGCTTGGCGGAGCAGAAGCGGAAGAAGGGACTTTCCTAGCAGTCCTTCGGCCACTTCTTTCCATGCCCACGGGAGGTGGGGAGAGCAAAACAACTCTGTCCTCTCTCCGTGCCGTGGAGGGGGTGTGTAAAGTGCTCCACGGTTTTCCCCGAGGCGGCAGCAGCAGCAGCAGCATCGCCCCTCGTGGTGTGATCTCCTGCCACGAAAACTGCCCAAGGCCTGGACATGTCAGCAGCCCGGGTTCTGGAGGAGATGATGTTATATATTTGTGTCTGGTTTTTGCTCCTGGAAGGGCAGCAAAGGAAGGGAAAATGGGCAGGAGAATTTCCTGGCCTCGTGCTGCGCAGGCAGGGGTGTGGAGGAAACCAGGCAGTGCAAACGCTGCAGCCAATTAGCAGAGTCCCCTCTGGGCACAAGAGCGTGCGAGCAAGGGGCAGGCGTGACCCTCGGGTGCTTGTTCCTGTATCAGGACCTGCTTCTCAAAAAAATAAATAAATAAATAAATAAAATAGAGAGTGATATGCAAAGCGTTGCAGCTCCTGAGGCTCCAGACTCAAGGTGAGCTTGAATCATTTGGCAGCCAGTACAGAGCAGTAAGTGGCTGCCCGTGAAACAGAGATATCCGTGCCATGGGCAGCTGATACCCGGAGCTATGAGCTTCCATGTGCTCTCGCAGGTAATGCCATGTGCAAGCGTATCTACTGTGTAGATAAGGGAGCCAACAGATTTGGGGATCAGGGACCCACAGGGCCTGGTTCGCTGGTGCAGCTGGGTCTGCAGGGAGAACCAGGAGCATCGTCTCCCGCTGTCCAGCGAGCAAGCCTGGGTCAGCGTCTCCCTGCTCCCCTGCAAGCTCCTGGTGCTCGCGGCAGGGCTGTTGCAGGGAGGTCTGTGGGTGGAAGTCACTTCATGGCTTGCAAATCACTCTCCAGAGCGGGGTCTATTCGCTGAGGCTCCCAGGTGCGTTTCTGCCGCTACGGATCTCGTGACCTTTGGACGCGAAGATGGGCTATGAGTACAGCAAGACATGCAAGCTGGGAGCCGAGCAAGGGAGCCTTCAATTAAATGCAAGCAAGCCATTGCAAGGTGCACAGCTGACTTTCCTGGCAAAGGCAGCAGAATTAATCAAACGGGGCTCGCCGGACCGCTAGCTCGCGCCTGAGCCAGCATTTCCATTGCGGTCCTGGGCAGGAACAGGCTGGTTGTGAGGGGCAGCAGCTCGCGGGGGAGCCACGAGGCAGCTGGAGCCTGCCTTCCTTCCTCTTTAAAGCAAGGCATAGCCCTGCTCTCATACCCTGCCACTGTCTAATGACAAGCCCCCTCCATGCACGGCGTTGTCTTCAAGGGCAACGTTGACTTGTTTAGGGCCTGTTTTTTATGCCGGGTGCAGACTAGGGAAAAAGAGTCCCTTTAAAAAACGGCCAGCGGCATCCTGGGCTGCCTCGGCAGGAGCAAGAGCGCTGCCGGCAGATGGAGGGCAGTGATTTTTCCCCTCTATGCAGCACCGGGGAAGCCAGATCTGGAGCCCTGTGTCCAGCTGTGGGCCCCACCACAGAAAGGATGTGGACACATTGGAGAGAGGGCAGGGGAGGGGAACGAAAATGGTTGTGGGCTGAGGGACGGGACTGGTGAGGGGATGCTGAGGGAACTGGGCTGATTTTAGTCTGGAGAAGGGAAGACTGAGGGGGATTGAATAGCAGCCTTCACCTCCCTGCCGGGGGGCTGCAAAGAGGATGGAGCTGGGCTGGTCTCAGCGGGGGCAGATGACAGGACAAGGAGCAATGGGCTCAGGCTGCAGCAAGGCAAGTTGAGGTTGGATATTAGGGAAAAAAACCTCTCAGGAGGAGGGCGGTGAAGCACTGGAGCAGGCTCCCCAGAGCGGTGGTGGACTCTCCATCCTTGGAGGTTTTGAAGACCCAGGTAGACAAAGCCCTGGCTGGGATGATGTAGTTGGGGCTGGTCCTGCTTGGAGCAGGGGTTGGACTAGATGTGACCCCCTGAGCTCCCTCCCACCCTCATTTCTACGACTGTATGATGCTGAATGCCTTCTGCTATTCACTGCCTGCTCACTTCCTACCCCGAGCTCAGCCAGGGCTCTCTCCAAACGCACGCTGCCCATTGCTTCAGCATCCCTGACGCTCACCCCTGCCCGCTCTGCCAGGGCACCGTGGTCCTGACGTGCCAGTGACATTGGCGTCCTCCAAACCCAAGCTGTTGTTCAGCTTTTGCATGAACTTCACACTTAAATGCTATCAGAGCTTTTGAAAACATCCCCTACTGCATTATGGCGGGGGCCTTCTCAGGCTCTTTCTTAACTTGGGCTGCACAGACTGGAAAGGCCTGCAGAGACCTCCTGATGAGCCCAAGTGAGTTTAACCCATTGCTTCCCTGGTGAGAGCTGCTTCGTTTAGTTTTGGGTGTGAGTTGCTCTGCTCAACTAGTCGCAGGCCGGGGCGGGGGTTTTGGAGGACTGCTCTGGATTTCCAGTAACGCACTTGGAGGCTGATGCTTTGCAAACCCAGTAGAAGAAACGACTGCTGCATGCAGAGGGCTGGCTGGTGAAGTGATAGCTCGCTATTGCAATGATATTTTAAGATTCCGATTTACTTGGCATCCAAAACACCTGCCACTTTTGCCCATCAGTCAAGCTAATACTCTCAGGTGCGCAGAAGAAGTGCATTTATTACCCTTGC
>NW_005842680.1:566176-570707 GCF_000455745.1 Alligator sinensis | reverse complement strand
GTGTAAAGCCCATAGGATGCTGCCAGGCCCTGATGCATATTCCACACGGTTGTTCAGCTTTTGTATTTAATCTCCAGCCGTTCCAGAGATTTCAGAGTTCTCACTGCTTTTTGCAAAGCTTTCTGTCAACTGGAGAGCGGTTTTAAAGTATCGATGTCAAATCTCTGTTGACACAGAGTTTCTGTCAATAGCTAATCTGGAATAATGAAACGCCAAACGGCAAACGAATCCCAATATGTACTTTGCATTATGTATAATAGCTTATATTTATTGAGCTCCAGGATTGTGAGGCTTGATCCTTCTACCTCCTGGATGTTTGGAGGATTATAGGAGTGTTAACCAAACATAATTATACGTCGTTTGACTATCTGACTTACACAGTTCTCTTAATGGGATATTTACATTTTGTTTTCACTCCTTTTTATCTTTAAATTGATTAATTCAGCCTCGATTTCCACATATTTCATTTTCTTGAGGGAAACTTAGCGCAGGGCTCTGAGCTGAGCATGTAGCACTGCCAAAAGCCCTTTGGTAGCGTCCTTGTCTTCCTGGATGTCCGCAACAGCTGTCTTTGAAGACCCGAGCACCCGTGTGATCCAAGGGCAGGACGGTGGGCGAGCCCTGGGGTCCTTAAAGTACTTGGGGCTTCTTGCCGAGTGCATGAAAACTCTTCTACAATTTATGGAGTTTTTGCAACCAGCATTTCTCATTGCAAAACCGCCTTTTCAGTGCAGTGACACCAAGGCTGTCTCTGTGGGCTGCTTGAGCAATGGGAGTGTTTGAAAAAAAGAGAGAAGTAAATGAAATCTATGGGCTTCCCTCGCTGGGGGATTGATCACGCTCTTTGGGGAAAGCAAGGAGCATGCTCAAGTCTGGGTGGGCACCCGGGGCTCTCTCTCCTTCAAGGTCCCCGTCTCACCCTCCAGCCTTGTCGCTCGATTGACCAGTGTCCCATCTTCTCGCCTCTCGCTGGGAGCGCCACCGGGCGGAAAGGGGCCGTATCATACAGCAGGCGTCAGGAGGTGGGAGCTTGGGCTCTCCCCGCTGGGACGGTGAGGTGTCTGACACACGCGAGGTGTTTTGGGAGCAGGACAAGGAGACCAGATCCCCTCTGACGGGGCGCGGACGCGGCGCGCTGGGTTCAGCCACCGCAACTGAGGACGTTTTGCTTCTTGGTCCTCGTGTCAAGCTGTGTGCTCTGTGCTATTGAGTTGGATCCCATTTCCAGTAGTGCTTCTAGCACTCTGCCCTTCCTCTGTGCTGAGGATGCCTCCTGACTTCCTTGCACCAGCACTTTTCAGCGCTTGATCTAATGCACAACTGCTCCATCTGAACTCATAATGGCCCACGTGGCACCAGGCCTTGTGCTTCACCCAGGTCCACTTAGATGAGATCTACCGCAGTTGCTTTGCCAAGGAAACCAGTTATCTTATTGAGAAAACCAGTTCCTCCAAAATGTGTTCTCAAGTCTTGCAGCTATTGAGCTCAGACTAATGAGCCTGGATCATTTTGTCTTTACCTTCTTAAATGCAGAAAGCAGGTTTAGCATCCCGTAGTCCTGGAGCAGGCTATATAGGTGCATTTGAAAGCCTGTTGATAGATTAGAGATGCTAGAAGGAAAGCCCTGGGGAATACTGCCGTGACACAGGTACCACTAGCACACTGGCTGTGCAAGCTCTGATCAACCCGGGCAAGCCAGCTTGCTGTCACCGCCTGCCCGAGATTTGTTACCAACACTGGTACCAATTGTGAGGGTGGATTTCAGGGTATGCATGCTTCTCTACTAATAAATTGGCTGGATCTATCAAGTCCTTAATAGGTCTGACAGTGCAAAACTGCCACCCAGGATGAGTTCTTGCTCGTGGCGTAATTGCAGCATTGTTCCTGTCCTAGTCGATGGCTCTGTCGCACTCGAGTGATTTTGAGGTGGCTCTTGTGAAGGCACAGCTGGCTCGCTGGGGATCTCCCTCGGTCCCATCACACCCCGTGCCCACATTCGTTCAGCCCTTTCTCATGCTGCAGGCTGGCCTTAGCTTGTCGCTGCCCCTGTCGTACGCGGGGCGCCTGCAGGGATGATCAGGCTCCCTGGGCTTCCTCCGTCAATTAGGCTGCGTTGTTCTGCTCCGCCGTGAAAGAAGCAGGGACGGCAATTAAACAAAGCGACAAGTCTCAGCCCGGCTTCTTGGGGAATGCAGCTGGCGTCTGTCTTTGGCAAGGCGTTAGACAACGCGGGGGCCCGCCTGGCTACCTAGTGCCTAGAAGTGTCTCAGGGAGAGCTGCCTGCTGGCTTGGAGGTTTGGGGGGATTTTTCTTTTAATTGCCTTATTTCTTTGGAAACTTCTCAGGGACAGCGGGGGGCGTTCAGAAGCCCAAAACCACCCACCCCTTGTTCGGCAGAAGCCAAAACGGACGGGGGTGCCGGTCTCCTCGAGAGCCGAACGATGCTCCCGCCCCTATTAATGGTTCCCGTGCTTGTTTCCAGGTCGGAGTGTGGAACCCGTCCGAGGGCCTGAATATCACAGAGATCTCCAAGGGACAAGGGCCCAACGTCACCGACTCGCTGACCAACCGGTCTCTAATTGTCACCACCATCCTGGTAAGAGGGTTTTCGTCATCATCCATATAGAAATAGCTGGAAAAGGTTGACTCTTTGGAGGCTGCGGCCTCTCCTCGAGCTCCCGCCTCGTGTGTGGGAGCCCCGCTCCCTGCCGAGCACGCGGGGCCGTTATCAGGGAGCGGGCCTGGTCGGCGGCAAGAAGCCAACAGCTGCCCGCCGCTGTCGGAGAGGTCCCGGGGCTGCGCCCTGCGCTGGAAGCAGGAAGCACGGAGCACAAGGCAGACCGGGCAATGCCAGCACCGCTGCAGACACTGCCGGGCTGGGACTGATGGCTCGTTAGCGGCGTCCAGGGACTCTCCGTTAACGAGCAAACAGCCACTCCCTGTCTGCCCGCGTGATGAGCTGTGAAAGCCCCTGGGTGCCTGCCTGGCAGGTGGCTCTTCTGGAAGGGGCGAGGAAAGGCAACTGGTGCAGAGGCAGCTACTGGGGGATGCCTGGGCTCCAGCGCTCTCCTCCCCGCTGGCTAGCCCAGAGAGGGTCGCTCCCAGGAGCCCCAGCTGATCTCTTTAGACTTCAGGTTTGTGGCTTTGCAAATATGAGGTGTGAAGGGAGGGATGCCGAGTGCCCCGGAGCTGGGAAGACGTCCCCCTTGCCCCGGGCGCATACAGCCCCTTCCCCAACGGGAGTCAGGAGCGGGAGGTCCTGCCAAACGGAGCGGGCGCAAGAGGGGAACGAGAGGCTCCTGCTGCCCCTGGCACTCCCTGGGGCGGTCTCCAGCCGGCAGTGGGAGCTTGTTCCCCCACTCTGCCCCACAGCGCCCAGGCAGGGACCCAGACCGGGCAGGTGTCCCTTGCCCTCTCCAAACGCAGTTGTGCCTCGTGCAACCGCCCCGGGCACGTCAGCTCTGACGGGAGTGCTGGCCCTCTGGACACGATGCTAAGTTGCCTGGCTGATGCCCCTCCGGCCCACAGCCATGTCCAGATCCGGGCAACAAGGAGTGGGGCGTAAGGGAGGAGCAGAGCAAGGGGAGGGCGTCTGGTGCGGACAAAGCGCCAGCTGGGCTCAGGAACGTGTGGTGCAAGCCGAGCTGGCCTGCAGCCCCTCCTGCCTTTGCTACCCTCACAGACCACTACGCGCGTGTGCCAAACGCCGGCGTGTTTCTGCACGTCGCTGGCGCAGGCAGCCTGGAGCCAACCCCACTTCCACCAGCCAGGAGGCTGCTGCTGGCTCCTTCTGCGTCTTTCCAGCCTTCTGCTTCAGCTGTGGGACCGTTGTGCCAGGGTGTCCTCTCTGCACCTGCAAGACCCCGTGAGGGCTCGTGGCCTGGGCTGCACGAGTGAATAGCAGGCGAGGCAATGTGGGGAGCGGGTGTTGTCTGCTTCAGATGGAACGAGTCCCATCGCAGCAAAGAAACCCCCCACGAACACCAAGCACGTGCCTGGCCGGAGCTGCGCAAAGTGCACAGCTCGTCCCTCTTAAGCACATAGGTGAGAAACCAGCCAGAAGTCAGTGAATGATCCAGCAAACGGCGGCTGTGCAACCCATCTCCTCCTCTCCCAGCTGCCACGCCGTATTTAGCCCCTGCGCTCGCTATCGGAGGCGATAGCAGGCATCAGATCAGAATGAATTTTTGCCGAACGCTTAATGAAGGCTGACGAGGCATCAGGGCTTGTATACGGCTGCGCTCCACACGGGAGAGCCTGGGCACCCGCAGGGAGCCAGAGAAGATGCTGCCGTCCCTGGGAGGAGTGACGTGACAAGGGAGCGTGGACTCGCTCAGGATCGGATTTGAAGCAATGTTGATGCCTCTACGGGTTTTCTGATGGATTTGCACTCAGTGCCTTCGAGGAGCCTGCACTGAGACGCAGAAGACTGCCTGACCTCCAAGGTGGTCCTCGTGCTCTAGTTCTGAGCACACAGACAGACCATTACAGAGGCGAGCACACACCACCGCACTGGACCAAGCCTACCAGA
>NW_005842680.1:560563-566161 GCF_000455745.1 Alligator sinensis | reverse complement strand
CCCAGCCCTACACGCCGCGAGATCCACGACGTGGAAGACACTGAGCTGCGTGGACCGACGGTCTAGTTTAGCAGTATGAGAGTTGGGATGCCGGGACTCTGTGGACCTCTGGAGTGATAGAGGATGTGTTGCCTGGAATAAAACCACCAGCTGCCACGTGGAAAGGTGGCACAGCTGCCCCATCTCCTCTGGCTTCATCAACCAGCATCGATGGCCCCTCCGGTATAGCTCTGCTCAGACTTGGGGGTTGGGCGTGCATGGGATGAAATGCTCCAGAAGCTGGGTAGTGCCCCATTCCCTCCCATAGTATCCACCGTGGGTTACGCCGCAGCGCAGCGCGCTTGCAACAGCGAAGAAGCAGGTGCAATTGGACCGAAGGCTTGAGATGCTCCAGCAGAGCGGGGCTGAGGGCGGGCGCTGGCATAGCACACAGACGGTGGAGTAGGCGGGGGGGCATCGCAAGAGCTGGAGAGGAGAGCGGCACAGTCAGAAGGGAGGAGCGCTGGGAGAGGGCAGGCTTCGGAGCAGCAGGCAGACACCTGGGCAAATAACAAGACCGCTGCAAGCCAGGACAGAGGTGCAAGGCAGAGCAATGGAGCCGGAGGGAGACGTGCCCAGCACCCGCCTGCGCGAGGTCTCTTTCCAGCCAGCGGTTTAGTCCCTGGATTCAAGGAGCTCCCTGTTCAGGTGCAAATGGTACCATGCAGAAACAGCTAATCACCGCCTACTAATTGCTCAGCTCCTTGTGCCTATGTGTGGGCACGCATGGCTGGCTAAAGACCACAATTGCCTGCAGTTTCATTGCCTTCAAGAGCGAGCGCCTGCTGGAAGCCGAGGTCTGCAGTAATTGCATTTTCATACGCTGGATGCTAAGATGTAAAATACAACTTTAAACTTTATTGGCATTTGCCACTTCCCTTTGTGCTTTCACCCCGGTGTAAATGACGGCAGGAGAGCCAGAGGAGGAACCTTTGAAGGCGAAAGCACAAAAGGTTATTTTTTTCCCCTGCATTTGCTCATATTGCAGTGACTTGTTGCAAGAGAAATATTGCCCCGGCAGCCAGCACCGCTCTCCCCAAGCAATATGAGAACTGTGAAGTTATGAAATTGAGGGCACCTTCACTGCGAAATCGATTAGCAAACCGAGAGAGCTTGTGAATTGGATGTCTGGCCATTTTCAGTAATAAATTGTGAAATAGTCCGTGAATAAGTGGTTCGCAGAGTTCAGAATTACCCCCTAGGAAATGCAGGAGACCTGGAGATACATTACCAAGGCGAGCAGCGTGCTAATGCTCAGTGCTTCGGCTCTTAAATATGTATGTAATCCCTACAGCAGTTCCCAAAATTAACAGTACTTTTTGGCTGCGCCGGTGTTGGCATCCAGGCCAGAGAGCCAGTCCATGCGTGAACAGGGACGAACGGCGAGGAGGAGGAGGTGGAAAGCCAAGGAGTTTAGTGCGGCTGCCCTAGTGACATGGGCACGATCCTGCCCACCTGGCTTGTAATCCGGCGCATCCAGATGGCTCGTCGGCTCCCGGGCTTCCTCGCTGCCACGCACGAGGAGCGCAGGTTTCTGCACCGGCGGCGCTAGGCACCATCGAGGTGACGGCAGGAGGGATCCGCTGGCTTGACCTAGCCCCAGAAGCCAAATCGGGCACCTGCAATATTCAAGTGAAGTCATGGCTCTCTGGACCCGTCGCGCTGGGATTCCTGCGCGGGCGGATGGACAGACACCGAGCGACTGCAACACCTTCGCCTTACAAAGGGCTAGAGCATCCCCTCCCCTGCCCTCTCCTCCCCCCGCTCAACGCTATGCCTCGACTGTCTCCGCTTCGTGGGTCCTGAGCCCCCGCGGTCCCTCCCGGCCCTGCTTTTCGATGGCTCTGAGATCTGTTGCTGCTCAGCTACAGAAGAGGAGGCAGGCGGTGGAAAAGGCCACGCCAGGGGCAGCTCTTCTCGTGCTGGTGCTGCAGTCCTGCCTGCCAGCCCCGCTGGAGGGGACCCCACAGCGCCGGGTGCTGCACACGCGCCAGGGAAGAAAGACCTGGGAGCCCATGGCTGGGACAAGCCCCACGAGGTGGCTGCAACGGAGGGGAGCACAGAGCAGCCGGGCACGATTAGCAGCTGTGCTTCAGTGCCTATCTGTATTAGACAGGCAGCCGGGGTCACCGGGGGCACTTTGCAGGCAGGCCATGAATCAAAGCCGGGGTGTGAAGGACAATAGTAATGAACAGCCCCCAGGGTGTTTGCTTGCTGCACCTGGAAAGGCTTTTCGGAGCAAACCAGCAGCTCGTCCTGGATTCAGCCGGAGCTGGCTTGCCAGCCTGACACCTCTGAGCCCTTCCAGGCTTTCAAGCTGGGCATCTTTGCAGAAAAAAGGCTTAATCTCTCTGAGCATTAGCAGAGGCACAATCGCGGGGGCCCAGAGGAGCGCAGTCCCCCTTGGGTGCCTGGGAGCATCCCTCTTCCCCGTGTCGAAGCTGCCCTGCTTTCCGGCTGCCTGCGGTCTCCTAGCGAATCAAGGCAGCACTTCCCTGCAGACGCTTGGACCTGCCGGGGCTTTTACAACGTGCAGTGTCGAGAACAGATGAGAAAGGGGAGAGGAAGCCCCCAGACACCTGGCATTTGCCTATGGCTAGAAGGGCCTGAGCTTCCACCCCCCGGCCTACTGCCTGCTGCCCGGGGCCGTTGGCTTGAGGCACCCCAAGGACTGCTCTTTGTGGCTGCTACAAAACCCTGGGCCACGTCTGAGCTGCCCGCGGTGCAACACGAGGTGGCCCAGACCATCAGAGCAGTTTCCAGCTGGTGTAAAGCAGAGCAGCCTCCAGGCTGCTTTAATGCATGCCGGCTCCCCCAGAGGCTGCCCAGGAGAGAGAGCTGGCACGGGAGGACCCCCGTGCGCTCACAGGCGTGCCCTCGGGGCCAAGGTGGGGGCACAGTGCTTTGCCAAGAGGGAAGCTGCTCTGGCTGGCACCGTGGCCTCAGTAGGGCCGAGCCCGGGACAGGATGTTCCTTGGACATCGGGGTGACTGTGGAAGCCCCGGCCCGTGTCACACCCCGGCCCACAGATGCAGATGTGGGCTCTCAGGGGTGCCCAGGGTGACACAGACGCTGGCATGTTGCAAAGGCAAGGGCTCAAGATACGGTCTGCTCTCCTGACCTGCCCCTGGCCAGCAGCAGACCCCCGCTCCCACCCCGACCCCGTCTTGTATGCTTGCACGCGGAGGGCAAGGGCATGGACACCAAGACGGCTTTGGTCCCTGGGCCAGCCCTCGCCAAGCACCGCTCCCTGATGCTTTACCCCAGCCACCGACCATTCCCTTCCTCTCCCCGGGCTCGGCGAGTCCACATTAGGGTGGCCACGAATTGGTTTGGCTGCGTGTCCGGTACGGGAGACGTGGAGTTGAAGTCCACCCACGCCCAGCATATGAGCACCATTGGCCCCCCCATTTTTAATTTGCAGCGCGTGCAATGGCTTCTGTCTCCTCCTGAAGTTTTACTGAGTGGGAAACAGTTGGCTGCTCTGAAGAGACAAAAATTAAATTTTGTGGGGGTAAATGAGGTTGCTAATTAGGTGTGGTGCCATGCAAAGCGAATCCAGCCCTGCCTGGACACTGCGTCATGCTGCCCCAGCCCCGGCCACCTGCTTTTGCTGCTGGCGAGGCTGGGTGTCCTCCCCTGATGCCAGCGCCTGGCTTTGCTCTCTCGTGCCCACGCAGGAGGAGCCCTTCGTCATGTTCAGGAAGTCAGACACGGCCCTTTTTGGGGTAGACCGCTTCGAAGGTTACTGCATCGACCTGCTGAGGGAGCTGGCCAACATCCTGGGCTTCACCTACGACATCCGGCTCGTGGAGGACGGGAAGTACGGGGCGCAGGACGAGAAGGGCCAGTGGAACGGCATGGTCAGGGAGCTCATTGACCACGTAAGTAAGGCGCGCCTGCGCGGGCTCGTGGCCCCTTGCTGGGGTGCCGCGGGTCTCTCGGGAAGCCTGAGGCCGGTGTGTCCCCCAGTGCAGGGCCGGACACCTAGAGCAGGGTGACGCCCCCTCCCCCTGCCGCCCAGCCCACCCCCGCTCTGTCTCCCCTGCGCCCAGGGCCAGGGGGTGGCGCGGACCCTTGCAGGATTTCATTTGGAGCACGAAGGAGGATGCATCGATTCCAGCAGAAACGTCTTTGCTTGGGGGGTAGGCAGAGGGATGCTGTTCCCCAGGGGCTAGCGTCCCAGCTCTGCCTGCTGGGCTCTGGCCACTGGAATAGGGCACCCGTGGGGGTACGTGCAGTGGGAAGTGGCTTGCCCAGAGCGCGGCTGTGCTTCAGTGCTCACGGGGCAACACCACGGCCTACTGGGGTTGTTTCTCACCAGCAGCGGGTAGGAACAGGGGTCTGGGTGGAGAGCGGCAAACAGCTCGCTTGGACTCTGCCCGCTGACTTGCACCAAACAGCGCCCAGAGAGACGAGGAGACTTTTGGTTGACCGGTCACACTGCTGAATGCAATCCCGGAGCCAAGTCTTTCCTCTGGTCTGCCCGCACCAGCCCCACGGCCTTCCCCCGGTGCTGCCTGCATGGGTGCAGGGGCAGGACGAATCTTATGGACCCCTGTGTTTCTCTCATTGCAATGAATGGGAAATTTACCCTGGGGTTTAGCAAGAGAAGCATGGTGCTCCGTGCATGGGCAGCGTGGCACCCGGGGGTCTCTGCCTGTGAGCGGAGAACTTGCTGCTGGAAATGGCCAAGGAAGGAAAGACTGGCACGTGTTAGTCCATCCCCAGGATGGCTGCAAGGTGTGCTGCAGCTGGGAGAGGACAAATGCAATCATAGGATGCATTAGGGGAGGTGTTTCCAGCAGAGGTGGAGAAGGATGGATGCCATTGTGTCCAGCATTATGTCCAGCATACCTGCTGCCTAGGAAATGACCTGCTTGGTGGCACAGAAGCGGAAAGGGATGTTGGAGTCCTAGTGGACTCCAAGATGAACATGAGCCGGCAGTGTGACGAAGCCGTCAGAAAAGCCAATGGCACTTTATCGTGCATCAGCAGATGCATGACGAACAGATCCAAAGAGGTGATACTTCCCCTCTAGACATCTATGAATCAGTCCCGCATGCCCCCTGCACAGGCAACTGGAGCAAGCCTTTTATATGTTTCAACACCGGTGGGTGGCGAATTGGCTGGAGGGTCGCACCCAGAGAGTCGTGGTGGATGGGTCGGTTTTGACCTGGAAGGGTGTGGGCAGTGGGGTCCCACAGGGTTCGGTCCTTGGACCGATACTCTTTAATGTCTTCATCAGTGACTTGGACGAGGGAGTGAAGTGTACTCTGTCCAAGTTTGCAGATGACACAAAGCTATGGAGAGAAGTGGACACACTGGAGGGCAGGGAACAGCTGCAAGCAGACCTGGACAGGTTGGACAAGTGGGCAGAAAACAACAGAATGCAGTTCAACAAGGAGAAGTGCAAAGTGCTGCACCTAGGGAGGAAAAATGTCCAGCACACCTACAGCCTAGGGAATGACCTGCTGGGTGGCATGGAAGTGGAAAGGGATCTTGGAGTCCTAGTGGACTCCAAGATGAACATGAGTCGGCAGTGTGACAAAGCCATCA
>NW_005842680.1:549669-559880 GCF_000455745.1 Alligator sinensis | reverse complement strand
GGGGTCGGACTCGATGATCTGCTGAGGTCCCTTCCGACCCTAACATCTATGAATCTATGAATTGTCTGCGGCACTGGCAAGATCTCTTTGCAGTGACCGCGCACAGGGCAGGCCGGCCTCTTCCAGAGAGATGAATTCCAGCTGGAAGCTCCTACACCGTCTTTTTGCCCTTCACTACATTGCCAGAGCCCACTGCCTGCGGCAAACATACCATCAGGCATGCCAGGAGGAGGAGGGTCCGCCCGGCCCGCTTTAATGTGTGATTATAGCTTCACCGCTGTCCTCGCTGCTTTTCCCCGTCCCGCACACCTGTCACTCACGCGGCGTGACAGCTGTCCTAGTGCAGCGGCTGGTAATTGGAAAGTCTCCGTTGATCAGAGATCCTAGAGAAGAGCCCCACAGTGCATGTTAACCACCATGGCTCTGTGGTTGCCGGGCTTCGTACAAAGGCCTTTCCCGTGCCTGGGATGAAGGATTTCTGCAGGAAAGGGAAGGATGAAGAAGCGTGTGCGCGCGTGTGCATGCAGTGCAGTAGGCTGGGAAAGGATGAAATAAAAGGCATGAGTTAGATCTTGGCTGCGTAGAGATCAGCAAAATCACGCTGCCCCTTTCAGAGGATCGGCAGACGTTACGCTCAGCGCCGTGGCTCGGTTCCAGCCCTGGTAATTAGGTTGGGAGCTGGGCTTCCCCACGTCCTCTCCTCAGTGGTTTCTGAGCGCTCTCCCGTGTTTTCCGGCCGGCAGCCCAAAGTCTCTAGGGAGTGGTGAGAACTTCGACGGGGATTTTCATTGAGACCAGAGTTTTAGCGGTATTGGTGTGCCTGGCTCTGGCTGATTCCCGTAGGCATTAGACGTGTGCCTACCTTTGCAAACTCCGACTCTTAATTTCCTCATGTGTCTTAAAATTTGTGACTTAAATTTCCTTCGACTCCTCCAGACATCCAGCACCCTCCTCCCTGCCCCTTGGTCTGAGCATATTCAGAAAATGCTTGCAGCAAGCACCCCGGCAGGAAGCCTAGAGCCACGATGTCCTGGCCTGGCTCGGGTGAGCCTCGCTGCAAAGCAGGGGCGGCGGGGTGCTTGCCCCAAGCGTCCGTGTTTAACACCCGTGGCATTGATGGTAAACACAGAACCGCGACTCCCCGGCCACGCGAGTGCCATGGTTATTTCTTGGCAGCGTCACAGCCTCTTCTCGGCTCGGAGAGGCTTGCAGAATTGCTGCTGATAATACACAGCTCTTCGCTGGCAACTCCAATCCCAGGATTTCTAAGTGCTTTTGTCATCTCTCCTCCCTGCACTGCTGCAAGATGCCTCTCGAGTTGTTACCCTGAGTTTGCAGGCGGGGAAGGAACAGGACAGGAGCAGAGCCAGGCCTGGAAGGCGGCCAGGTCTTGGTTCATGGCGCTGCTGTCTGTCCCGGGGACACCCGGTGCATGGATTGCTGCGGAGGGGCCGTGCAAGACCCCCCAGCTGTCACCCTCTCGGGGAAGGGAAGGTGGGCACGGCCCCGGGTAGGACTCCAGGCAGGCGACAGAGACAGACAGAGCCATAAATAATAGGGAGTCGCAGGGGAAGGGATTGAGGGTGGACTAATTGCGCAGCTGCCTGTCCGTCTATCAGACAAGCGTAGAGAGGGAAGGGTTTTCCATCGCTTTCCCGGCAGAGCAACCTTCCTCTCATGAGCACTTCCCAGCGGGCCCTGCAGAGAGTGCTTTCTGCCACGTTTTTGTGCAGCTGAAAATGTTTAAATCCCTTAAATTGGCACAGCTGTTTTGGCTACTCTGAAGCGGGAGATGCTTCTCATTTGTGAAATCATCATTAGCCTTGTTTGACACCCCCGGGTCCATGAGCGCAGGGCAGCTTCCGCGCGAAGGCGGGGAGGTGCTGCCTGGCGCGGACCGCAGGCTCCGTGTGACCCCGGTGCAGCACCACCGTCCCACTGGGAACCAGTACAGCCTAACTGGTCCGGACTCGAGTGCCACTGCCAGCGTCTCATGATCCCCTCTCACGGCAAACAGCCGGACCCTTTGGTGGAGGCTCGTGCAGGGGTCAGCTCCATTTATTTTGTATTTCCTCAAACCGCCTGGCTCAGGGAAAGGAAAAGGGACCCCCCCCTGCCTCCCTCTGTCTCCCCAAACACAGCAGCTGCGCTCTTGCTTTTGCATCCCTTTCCAAGAGCACGTTAAACACGGGTGACCCTCCAGCACCAGCTTCACCTCTACTCCCGCCGGCGGTCACGCAGCTTCCCGATGAGACGCTTTGCTGCCAGCTCGTCCCGTGACCCCTGCAGCTGCCTTGACAGCCCCGTTACTCCGGAAGGTCACACCCAGGATCAGGCCTCCGGGAGAGGAGATGAGGACAAATGGACCTGTCTGCTTGCAGCAAGGCAAGCAGCCCCGGCTTTTTAGCAACACAGCTATTTTGCCCTCATTATCCTATTCAAGTGATTCAACCTCCTGGACCACCTCTGAAGGTCCTGGCTCCAATAAGAAACCATTGCCTAAGCAGAATGAGGCCAAAGGAAAAAAAAAACCACCAACAAAAAAACCAAATCCCAAGCCGCTCTGTATAGCAGCTGTGTTGCAGTGATGGGAAAGTATTTGCTGGGTGACTCATTCCAGTAAATTAGCCGCGCTGTGAATAGATAATGGGCCATTGTCTTAGATCGCGGATCTGGATGTCGGGAGATCTGGGATCTGTTCCTGCATCCACCTCACGTGCCCTCTATGACCTTGGAGAGAGGCTTCCCATATCTCCGTGCTGCACTTTTCCCGTCTGCAAGTGGAGAGGATGAGGATTTTCCGCTTGAAAAAAGGCAACGTGGGGCTTCATCTGCATTTGTGGAAAGCTCCGTGCTCCTGAAATGAAGGGCCCTGGAGAAGTGGAAGGGAAGGCAAAGCAATGCAATGCCAGCTGCAGGGTAGCGTGTGACATCTCAGTTTACGCGGCAGCCAAGGTCTGTTGCAGGCTCCTTGGGATCACATCTGTTCTTGTGTTTCTGCTTCCAGTGAAACTCATGGAGCAGAAAAAATACACCTCAGAGGTCTGGGCTGTTTCCCCACAGGGTAATGCTTTGCTAGGTTACAGGTTCCTTTCTGCACCAGCCGTCTCCGTTACAAAGGCCTGGCTTTAGCAGGGAAACGAAAACCTTGTTTTGCTTGATCTGGAGAGAGAGGATGGAAGGAAAAGCCAGAGAACAAATGACAGCGCTCTGGCTTCTTGGCTACTCCCAGCTCCCGGTGCTTGCACGCGGCTCCTCCAGCCCATCCTGCCTAGTCTAGGAGATCTCTCTTGGCAGCCCTGCTTCTGCCCCGGGGATGCACGCACTCTGCTGAGCAGCTGTTCGGGGGGCTTGGCATTACACACGCTCCTTGAGGAGGTCGGGGCTGGGGCAGGAGGCCTTGATAATGGACCCGAATTTGAATATGGAGCAGATTTAGATGCAGAACAAAGTGTCGCTGCAAAACGCCCATAAAGAAACTGCAGCCTGGTATATTGCCTTCAGACTTTCCAAAGCAGATTCTAGTAGCTGTTATATATACACACACACACACACACACACACACACTTTTTGAAAAATAAAAATAATTAATATAGTGAAAAATAATTGATGGCATGAATAAATGAAAAATTATAATACATTAAAAATAATTAATATATTACACACATATAGGCACATACTAGTATATAGTGTGTATATATAGTAGTATATGTAGTGTGCCAGTATTTATATATGTGTGTGTGTGTGTGTGTGTGTGTGTCTACACACACACACACATGCACACCCACTATATATATATATATATATATATATAATATGCATACTAGTGTCTGCTAAATAATAGATATTCACCAAAATGGTCTGGAGCCACTGTCCCTACGTGCATGGCGCCCAGGGGCAGGTGGTGGGTCTCAAGGCCAAGCGCCATGCTATCTGCATGCGTGTCAGCGCACTCCTGCAGTTTGGCTGGTCTCTGGTTGTGAGGAGGAACACTGCCCCAGAGCCAGACTGCGTGCTACCACCACCCCGTGCAGCAGTAGTA
The DNA here is from genome assembly GCF_000455745.1 of Alligator sinensis. NCBI lineage: Eukaryota > Metazoa > Chordata > Crocodylia > Alligatoridae > Alligator > Alligator sinensis. Next base: position 555,838 of record NW_005842680.1, on the reverse strand, counting down.
GGCTATTTTCCTCCCATGTGCAATATACATTACACTCCTGTGCTATCAGAAGGGGGGGCACTCACCCCCAAGACCTTCACTTTCAAGGGCCGCACCCGGTGAAGTAAATCCAGTCACTCCACTGAAGTGACCAGTGTCACAGGGCCGTGACTGTGGGAGCTCGGGTACCATTGAGGATTGCTTTGAGAACACGCCTCCCGGGACAGGCCGGCCGCTCCTTTCTTCCACCACCCCGTGCATGGTGTGCGGCATGGACGAGATGCACCGGGTCAAGGGAAATCATTCAATTCACAGCCTTCCAGAAAGCTTGCTAGAGCGGCGTGGCTGTGGCAGCCTCCCTTGCTCGCAGCGTGGCTGCTCCAGACTGGCAGGTGCAATGCACAGTCTCCCTCGCAGGACACGTGCTGAAGCAGGGCCCGTCCTTTCCCGGCAGACAGAGGCACACGTCAGCAAGATCCTTGTAGCTGCTGCCCTGGAAGGCCTTGCGGTCGCGCTGGACTGGATTGAGCCCTGCCACTGATCTAAGAACCACTGCAAACATCCTCTGCATCTACCCCAGTGCTGCCCAACGTGCTTTTGCTTTCTGTGCCAGCTGGATACCTGTCTGCACCATCGTGGCTGAGTGCCCAGATGCAGTGTGCTCGCGGGGGCTTGCAAGGGACAGGCTTCGAGCCCAAAAGCTGGGAGCCAACGAAGCCAGTTGGCCGCCCCCGTGGAAGCTATTGAATCACTTCTGTCTGCACCTGTGAGGGCCTGTGGTTCACGCGTGCAGCATCTGTACTGCAGACACGACCGAAACTCCCTGCAAGGAGTCAGCCAGACCAGGGCGGTTGACAGGGGTCAGGTCCAGAGGAGACAGCTGCTTCATAGCGGGGCCACCTCGCTTGTGATGCCCTGGCAGACGTTCCCGGGCTGTGCCCGCTGTTCTCGCCGTGCCTGGCTGCCGCAAGCCTGCAAAGCCAAGCGGTGTGGAAGGAGGCAAGGAGCCTGTTGATGCTCAGGGTGACTTTTACCTGTATAAAAACAGTACTGACTTGTCCATTGAAAGGCTAAATGACCACGTGCTCCCCCCCCCACAACATATCAGTCCAATGACTAGACGGACCACGGTGGTAGACCCTAAGCAGCAGTCGGCCCGCTCTGACATGCAAGCCGCACACAAGAGTTTGCACCATCAGCGATGCCTTTCAAGGCACCGAGGGCCCTTCCATCCGCTGCTCGGTGCGCTTGGGACTCGCAGGTTGCTGCCTGGACCGTGGGAAAAATCATGCGCTGGAAGTCTACCGGCCGTCAGGGTGTGAGGGGAGGGACGTGGCAAGACCCCTGGAAGCTGCATTCCTGTTCCCCCGGCGTGAGGAGAAGCCCTCAGCTGTTGTCCATGTCCCACGCTGCCCTGAGCTCCCTCTCTGCATGCGGGACTGCGATCCCGACACACTGAAAGGGACTTTGCTGAGCTGCACTGCAAGGAAAGGCTGCTTGGTTGTGGGGCACAGGGGCCCATCAGGCACAGACCTCCCCGTGGCTGCTCCTTTTTCATGGATGTTAAAGACTGCGAAACCTTCCTTTGCTAAAGCAAGAGGTAAAAAGGCTGCAAGGACAGCAGCAATGGCGTTTCTTGAGCTGGGACTGGTCTGGCTGCACATTTTAAAAACACGCCATTTTTACGTGCACTTGACCGCGGTCTTTTGTTAAGCACTTGGCACATTTCAGCTATAAAAGGACGCGTCGAGGTAGAGACAAAGCAACACCGCTGGGCGCCCGGCGAGCTGCAACACACGGGGACAAGGGCGATTTCTGGCACCGCTGTCATGATTGCACAGCTGCAGCAGCAGCATTTCTTTCCACCCCTCCCTATGCTGGTGCTTGGGAGAGCTGCCCTGTCACCCTGCCTTCATTGCACGGCTGTGTAGAGCTGGATCTAGGATGTGCAATAGGCTCATTCATGTTTGCTTGTTTTAGTTGAAATATTAAGTGACTTGACCAAAGGTGCACTGCAGCTCTGTGGCAGAGACAGGGAATGGATGGAGGTGTCCTGGCACCCAGTCCCTGCTCTGTATCATGCAGCTTCCTCTCAGGTCCTGTATTTTCCCACCCCTGTGTTCATCATCAGCATGTGAAACGATTGCCTCAAGGCAGGAGGGCATTGCAGGATGATACAGGAGCCCCCGTTAACCTTGACTGGCTACACTAGATACATCCATTCATCCTGGCATGATGCCATTATGATTAGGGTCACAACCGTCCGTTGGTTATTGCAGCTCTCCAATCATTCATCTCCTCTCCAGCGCGGGAGAAGCAGCAGCGCCACGCTTTGGCTTTGCAATATCAGACTGACGATGACAACGCCCCACGCATGCAATTAGGAGATATCGGTATGTCCCCCCAGGTGCTGCATGCTTAACGCCTAGGATAAATGGAGGGCAGATTGTCACTCCCAAATGAGAAGTGGTTTCTTCCGCAGCCGTGCCTCTTGCAGAGAGATCCACGCGATGGTCGCGGGCGTTAGCTCACTTGATCCTGTGCTACCATTAAAGATGGAGAAAGACACAGAGAAGGACTCGTATCTCCTGGGCGCCGGGCCACTGGACCTGGTTTGTGTCTGCGGAGCCGTGTCTGTGCAGGACAGCCCACATCCAGCCCTTCGCGATGCAGCAGTGCACCTCTCCGACGGTGCTCAGCGCAGCGCCCTGCTCCTGGAGCGCAGTAGCGCGCGGTTTCATGGCTGCTGGATCAGCTGCACAGATGGCCCGGGTTTTTAAGTCGAACGTGGGCGCCTGAATCATTGTGAAATATCAGCATTGTTTCCGTGTCGTGGGATCCACCCAGCGACACTCCAGCTACCGAACAGCGCCGTTGTCGTGGCAGCCTTAAACTAGATAGCAGGAGAAGGGGCAGGAGCAAAGGGGCACCGCTGCTGGTATCTGGGATGTTTCCCAAGTTTTAGCAGCAGCATCCACAGGTCTTGCATTGCCCTGTAACAGGCCTGGCTAGGTGTTGTCTCGGAGGGATTTGTTAACGATCACCCGGCCCTGTGCGAAGCCACTATTTATTTTATCTGCAAGTCGTTACCTTTTATAGAAGTGTTTATGTAAGACATTAAAAAAAGAGAAGTGAAGCCGTTTCATCGTGCCCAGCTGGGGCTTTCCATCCATAGAGGCCTGTGGGGAAGGAGCCTCCATTGCCTGGTATGTTTGCAAAGAGGGGAGATCAGATTCACTCTGAACTGGACTGGAAAAGCCGTGCGATGGGAGAGGGAGCTCCTTTGAAACCGCACACGAGGAAGCCCCCGTTGAGACCACCCCATTTAGAAATATGACATACAGCCAACCTGGGGCATCTGCTCCTCAGGGTGGAGCTTGGAGCACCTGGGTCAAAGCATGACGTCGCAGGATCCTGTGAGCTGTTGAGTGCCCGGGCTAACGCTACGCACCCCGTGCAGCGAGCGCTGCCAAGACTGCCCACAGACAGCTGAAGCAGCGGCGCTTGCACTTGGATTTCGCCCCTCCTCCCGGACTGAATTTCACACTTAGTTAGGCCCGAGGCTACAGCGGTTGCTATGATTGCTTAGCATCTGGAGTGACCAAGACGGATGGGAGTTGCTGATGCAAGATACTGGGAGCTGCCTTGGCCGTGTCGGAAGCGGCAGGGGGGAGCAGATGGTGCTTTGCCGTGGAGAACATCGGAGGAGCGAGCACAACGTGTTGTTCGCAATGACCTCCCGCTTGTGCTGCAAAGGGTGTCCGAGGAGAGGACCCGCAGCTCAGGGGAGGGAGGGCAGGGTGGGCCCGAGCGCTGAGCTCACCTGGGGCTGCAGCCGCAGACGGCGTGGCTCTGACCCCCGTGGCAGCAAATCTGAGCATGCACCAGCCCAAATGTCCTGTAATGCCGTGCATTTTGAGGCTGTAATGCAGCGTCACTGCAGTGCCGCGGGGCAGGAATCTGCTCGTTCACTCTGCAACCTCTTACTGCTTATTTTGCCAGAGTTGGGCGTAATTCCCCCACCCGGTCCTTCGTGACCCAGGCAGAGCTGCCCATCGGGGGCGGGGGGGTGAAACGGCCCTGGGGGCACTGGGTCCCTTCCCCGTACCCAACCCAGCACAGCGGCTGCCCACCAGAGAAGCCAGGCTGGGAAAGGCCTTTGGAGACCGAACGGCCCTCACACGGTCATGTGGGGCAGGCCTGGGGCGTGGGGATGGGGATGGGGCAGAGGTTAGTCCAGGCACCTCCTGGCCCTGCCCGTTGCCTTCACCAGCCCTGCACTAAAACATACAACAAATGCAATTAACCCCCCGTTGTGCGTTGGTGCCGTGTAAAATTTCATTTACCGACTCAAGCCGTAAGAGAAACCGGCTTCCTAAAGTCTCGCGAGGAACGGGCTCTTAGGACCCCCACCCAGAGGAATGGTATTCTGGAGGTTTTTAAGCACGTGTGCACGCTAGCAAAGCCGCTCTTGGGCTGAGGCTATACGTGACGAACCATATTTGCATTCAGTCTGAAATTCCACGTGGGAATTCGAATGGCATGACAAATCACAGGGTTGCTAATGGAAATCCCTGGCGATGGGTAAGCACGGAGAAGGCATAATATCTGTCCTGGGGGACAATTTATGACAGCTGATTTAACGCTTCCACAATAAATGGACATTTATTGACAGTAAATGATGGTGGAATTGCATAGTGCAGCCATGTGGCCACGTTGTGAGTAATGCTCCTGTGCCGGGTGGCCGTTTGTTTCAAGTGCCTCTTAGCCTGGCATTCATTTGCAAGCTATCGCCCCAGGAAGGGAAGAAAGTAATGCGCTCGGTTCGGAGGTGCATTTTGTATTCTCTGCTGCTTGAGCCTGACATTAAGGAGCAAGCGGGAAGCAAGACGTGACGCTGCGCTCCGGCCAGCTGCTGCATGTCCACGTGCGCGTCCGGCGCTGGAGCGGCGTCCAGGAGGGTGCAGAGGCAGGGGCGAGGGGGGCAGGCAGCGCACCGCAGTGCTGTGAGCTCTGGTTTGCAGGCCGGGCAAACTGGGCTCTAGTCCAGCGTCCGCCACGGACTTTGAGGGATCTTCTGCAAGTCCCTCTGCCTCCCTGGACCTTGCCTGTCTTGCCCATTTAGACAGTAAATTCGTTGCAGTCTCTTGTTACGTGCGAATGCAACCCCTGGCGTGATGGGCTCCAGGGTATTTCAGGACTCGTCACAGTATTGCTCTCTGAGGAGGATCCCTGTGGGAGAGAGGGAACAAGTGCTTGCCTCCCCGGGGGCTTGCAGCACCTGCAGCGGTGCTAAATGCTCATGTGCGGGTCAGCACTGAGCGTATCCCCGGCTCTTTTCTTCCATCGCTCAGCGCTGACGTTAAACGCGTTCGCTGACCAAGCGATGTGTGAATTCGCACCCATGTTGCAAGAGCAGCCACGAAAAGCCAGGTCTGGCCCCGTGCCCACGACTCCTGCAATGGCAGGGGCAGGGCAGCTTTCGGGACCGTCCGTGCCCCGCTCTCACCCCAGCCTCTGCACGGGTAAAGGGGGCTGGGCCCCATGCCTGGGGGGTGACAGCCCACAGCAGACCCTTCCCAGTGTCAGAGAGAGGGGAGTTGAGGTTAGAAATCGGGATAAATTTTCTCGGGAGGAGGGCAGTGAAGCACTGGAGCAGGCTCCCCGGAGAGGTGCGGGGGAGTCTCCGTCCTTGGAGGGGTTTGAGCCCCGGGTAGACAAAGCCCTGGCTGGGGTGATGCAGTCGGGGCTGGTCCTGCTTGGAGCAGGGGGTGGACTCGATGCGACTCCTGAGGTCCTTCAGCCCTCCTTGTCGGTGGCTCTATGATTGACCGAGCCAGGGAGACAGCTCGGCGTCTCCCCGGCAGGCAGGGAAAGGAGGGAGGCTCACCGATCCTGTAGCCAAGCCAGCACGTGGTGGCAATTTGGGAGCAAAGACGATGCAGCTCGTGCCTCACGGAGGTTACAGAGCAAGTGGGATGGGGCAGGCCACGACCTGGCAGCAAGTGCACCCCTGAGCAGCACGCGCATCCCCAGGGGTCATCCGGCTGGGGTCGAAGCAGGCCTGGGAGGAGGTGAGAGGACGGCACAGGTGAGCCGAAAGGCAGAGGCCTGGGGTCAGACGTAGAGACGAGGAGGCAGGAGCCGGTCAGAGCAGCGCGGGAGGACGAGCGCCGCGGCCGCAGCATGG
>NW_005842680.1:527171-549384 GCF_000455745.1 Alligator sinensis | reverse complement strand
CGGTCCACGCAGCGCGGGAGGCCGAGCGCCGCGGCCGCAGCATGGCAGGAGAGCGGTGCGAGCACGCCGGCACCGCAGGCAGGCACCGGAAGAACAAGCGCGTAGCTGGAGCGTGCACCATGTCCCCGCACCGCCGGCAGCGCGCACACAATTAGCTTGTGTAAATACCTAGCTCGGGTTGGCTTAATAAGCGCTGTGGCATTTCAGTTTCCTGAATCAATATGTACCTTGGTGCCCACTTTGTTTGCCAGCCCGGCTGTGACAGCTGTCACACGCGCCGGCTTCACGCTCGGGGGTGTAGGGCAGGTTTGTTGCCGTCATAAAAAGGCCCGTGTTACCGCCGAGTCTCAGTCTGGCAGGAGGGGAAGAAGCAGTGCCAGGCTGGGAATGGGGGTCGGACGCTGTCCTGTACGGGCTGTCCAACCCCTCCTTCCTTCTAGCTGTGTTTGACATTTATCACCAAGGTGCGAGGGTCCAATTCTCAGCCGGGGAGCTGCTAAGCGGGGTCCTGGAGCAACGCCTTGGCCTCAGAGCAACTGGTTTGCCCACGCCAGGGGAATTCTTGCAGCTTTCCATTGCTTCTCGGCCTCTTGTGGGCTAGGATCAAGGGTAGGGAGTATCAAGTCCCAGACTAAAGAGTCTGGGATGGAGGATGCTTGCCTGTAGTAGGAGCATCTGAATCCCAAGACCTGCGGGCTTGGCCCTGCAAGCAAGATGCCTGCCGATGGATCTGGGAGCATCTGAAGTCCCCGGGTGACAGGTCTGGGATGGAGGATGCTCGCCGGCTGCAGCACCGCACGCGGTGTTTGGGACGACTGAGGCTCTGCCTGCTTGATCGATACGGTTTTTGGAATGATTGAGTTTTGCTCAAATTGATAAGAGTTGGAACGGATTTGGCTAATTCGACGTGGAATACAAAATATATAAAAAAAAAAAAAAAAAAAAAGTCGTGCAGCTTCTGCTGGAGCAGCTCTAGCGCCCGTGCTTTGGAGCAGAGGCCTTTGCTATGGGGAGGGGCCCACAGAGGAGACTATTTTCCACAGGGGGAATAACTCCCCCAACACACCTAAAGTCCAAGAGGTTTCTTTGGCACTTTCCATAGGCGTCCACAGCCAGAAGAGGTAGGCAGCCTGATCTGCAGAGATTTTCACCCAGTGGTCCCTGCCTGCAACACTCAACCTGCAATTGAGCTAAAGCATGTGTTTTATATGGGCTAAAATGCTTCACATTTGCTCCGGTAGCTAATTAGTGTTTCAGGACCAGACGATGGGCGAGTGTCGCGTGTGGACATTCAGCACCTAGCGTGCCTGGCAGCGTGCAAGGCGGCAGTCAGAGATGCAGGCCCTGCCCCGCGGTGCCTGCAGTGTACAAGGGGTGCGTGACACTACCTGCTAGCTCGTGGGTCACCTTGTGCCCCCAGGAGGTGCCCGGGGTCGAGCACGTCTGCGGGAGAGGTGGGCTGGAGTCAAGCTGCGCAGCGCATGTGCACGATCTCTGCCCGAGGCTTTGCCGTTTCCAGCTGCAGGGACAAGCCTGGGCTGGCGAATCCTTTTTTGTCCGGTGTCGGTTCAGTTTTTTTAAGCTGCCCATTGAAAGGGCATGGGGGAGACTGGCTTTAGGGCACAGAAGGGTCAGCATTACAGCCTGCCTAGTCTGACCGGGAGCTGGAGTGAAGAGACGGGGCAAAGGGACAAAGCCAGTGTGAAACTGTGCTCCTAAGTGGCCCAGGTCGGTGTTTTGGCGCAAGTGGCCTGTGGCATTTACACCTGAGAATCTGGCCCTAGAGGCGTTTGAGTCCCGGAGCAAATAGCCTGCTCGGGACGGCTGGGTGGACGATGCACGCTCCCGCGTGGTCACGGACACTGCTCTCAGCTCCTGCAAATCCCTGTAAAGCAAACTAACCTTAAGGGCAGGGAGTCCCTGCCGCAGAGGAGACTCCTGCGCCTCCTCCAAGGCAGAGCCACAGCGCCGGCTCCGCGCGCGTCGCAGCGGTCGCGCTTCTCCTGCAGCTGGGAAGCCGGCGCGCGCGCTGCCGGCCCAGGGGTGGTTGCATCCCCCGAGCAGCCGGCTGGGAAACAGGCCTCCTTCGGGTTTGGGGAACACGGGTCAGGCCCTGGTCGTGGTCTGATACGATGGATTTCACTGGCGTGAGGCAGCCGGCAAGCGAGAGAGGAGCCGCCCGGGGCAGAGTTGAGCTCAGCCTCTCCAAACTCACCCAGAGCCCAGACTGGCCTTTCTGCCAAAGGGGTGCACAGCGTCCCGCTTTCTGCTGGATTAGTCTCCCTTCATCTCGTTAGGTCCCTTCGAGCATCTCCCTTGTCTCTCCGGATTATCAGCGCAGCGTCCGGCGTCCCCGGGCAGCGCCGAGAACGCTGCTTTGGTGGGCGCCGGCTGCAAGCCCCGGCTCCGGTCCCGCCTGCACGGCTGGAAATCAAAGGCAAACAGCGGCTGCTGCAGGAACCGCCCGTGCAGGGTATCTTGGAGGTCCTGCTTCAAGTAAAAACCCAGGCAGCAGGACGGTGGTGACACCACAAATCCATGACGAGGGGTTTGCCTGAGCCAGGAGCTCCCGGTCGGCTTGTTTGTGGCTTGAGCTTCACAACCGCTTTGGATCCCGGCTGAACGGCGTGGCCCCTTCCTAGCTGCCAGGCAGTCTCACACGGTGGACCGAAAGGTCTTCTGGTATTTAGATTTTCTTTTGCAATGTGCTCCTCTGAACCCTGAATGTGCATGCGAGGACGTTAATGCAGGCATTACCTAAAAGCAAACAGACTACCAGAAAAGGCCGGGACCTCGCCTTTCAATTAAACCAGCCACCGAAGCCATGCAAATAGCTTCTTTGTGTGAAATACACGGTTGTGCAGAAAGCCAGGACAAAGGACACGACCCACTGAGGCCCCATTTATAGCTTAAGTGGTGCTTAGGCCTTACACTATGCATTTCACCATTAATTAGCAGCAGCTTTTCACGGGAGCTGTGGCCAAGAACGTACACGGAAGAGGAGCAGGGTACGAAACCATCACCTTGTCCTTCCCACGCGGCGGTTGTGCGCCGCCCTGCGCCCACAGCCCCTGCGTCTCGGCACGTCGGGGTTTCCGTATGCAAAGCCTCTCCGGTTTCATCCTGAAGCCAACTGTGGGGAAAGAAAATGAACTCTGTGCCTTACGCTGCTAGGATATTACTTCCTGCAACTTAATTTCTGGCCCGGCCTCCCTCTGTGACACGGTGTACTTGGAGCAACATTGAGATGAAGGCCAGAACGCGTGTCCTCTGCGGCGGACGGCGCTTGCTGGCTGCTAAGTGCTGTGCTGCAGGAGGAAGGAAGGTCACAGACACCTTTTAGGATGCTGTAAAGTATAATCTCGCTGACTGCTGACAAAGCCTCACCCATTTCCGAGCAGAACCCGTGCAGGAAAAAGCCCCTGCAAATACCATGCCTGCCTCTCCTACATGCAGTCTTCCCGCACTGAGGAGCAGGTAAAGCGGGGCAGGAGAGTTGCTAAAGGCGGTTATCAAACAGAGCCCAGCGCTCCTCCGCAAACCTCGGGGCCGGTCCGAGCAGGGACCCAGACGGCAGGAAACTCGAGCTAGCGTCACCTCGTCGGGTACCCGGCCTGCGTGCGCGGTGGCCCTGCGCCGCCATGCATTGCCTTCGATCGGTGGAAGATGCTTGTGCGAATTCAGGTGTAGCATCCGCCCCTCTCGCCCCACCCCGGTGAGCTGAAGGGCTGAGGTTGACGGATGAGCCACGACAGGGGGTCTGGGTGCATGGTCCAAAGCCCTTGGCAGATAATGGGAGTCTTGCTGTGCGTTTTGGTGGGGCCACGAAAGCCCCGACATGCCAAAGCCTAGACAGAGCCTGCACGGTGCGGCACGGGGAGCGGGACATCCGAGACCGCAGCCAAGCTTGGGGGAATGGAGGGAGGTCCTGGAGTCACGGGGTGGGGTAGGGTGGGCTTCGGGGCCTGCGAGGTGACCACCCTCTGACCTGAAGGGGTTCAGCACCACGCAGGATCGGGGCCCCTGGGAGGCGGAGGGGCCAGCCGGGGCCGGGCGTGTTGGATGCAGCGAATGCCAGAGTCTCTCCTCCAGACAGCCCGGTGGTCGATCTCACAGGGGGGCCGTGCCCAGGCGAAGGCATCCCCGGGGGGGATCGCTTCTGCGGGAGCCCTGTGGTTTCTAACTTTCTCTCTCTCTCTCTCTCCTCCGTGTCACCGCACAGAAAGCGGACTTGGCTGTTGCTCCTCTCACCATCACGCACGTGCGGGAGAAAGCGATTGACTTCTCCAAGCCCTTCATGACCCTGGGGGTCAGCATCCTGTACCGGAAGCCCAACGGGACCAACCCCAGTGTGTTTTCCTTCCTCAACCCCTTGTCTCCCGACATTTGGATGTACATCCTCCTCGCCTACCTGGGGGTCAGCTGCGTGCTGTTTGTCATAGCCAGGTAAGGGGTGCCCAGCGACCTGGCCGCCGTCACGGACCACCTCCGTCACCTCCCCCTGCGCTGCGCGGGGCCGTGGGACCCCCCCACCCCTGGGAGCCCACGCGCCACACCGGCTCCATCGCTGCCCTGCCTCTATCCCTGCACCTTCTCCTTCACCCCTTCCCCTCCTCTGGAGACGGGCGTCTCTCCTGCTTCCGAAGCATTTCCATCTCCCGTCCCCAAGTCTTCCACATGCAACCTCCCCCTGAAACCGTCCCCGTGTCAAGAGAATAGAAAGCCCGTTGCTATGAATCTGGCAGTGCGACTGTTTACAAAATTAATATGCATCTAATTAACATGTTTAAAAGCTTCCCTATCTTTAAAGGCAGGGGGGATTTGCATGCATTTGCATGCGTTATTGATTTCCTACAGCCTTTGTGGAGCCGCGCAGCCCAGGAACGTGCAATCCCACCGCCCGCGCTACAGGGACAAAGCATGCACCCCCCGGGTGACGATGCTCCCTGCGCGGCCAGGCACGTTTGCCGGCCCCTCGATGCAGCAGGCAGGTGTCTCCTGGAGGCCCTCATCCCCATTAGCTCCCCCTCTCCTCTTGATCAGTGTCCCTAATGGAGTCATTTTGCAATGGCTTTGCTTCCATTTTGTCCGCCACTTATCCATATTTATGGGACCCGGGGAGAGCGAGCTGCCTTGTTTTGCTCCTCTGAAAGGGTCCTTGGGGTTTGCTTAATGCAGCCCGCAAATGAGCGGTTACGGCCATGCTCTGCTGTTTATCGTTTCAAAGCAGAGAAATGGAGAGCGCGGAGAGCACCCTGCGCCGGCATGTCTGACGCGCGGCTCTGCGGCTGCCCGCTCCCCCCGTTACCCCGCTCCCCTGTGCCACTGGTCCAGGAGGAGCTGTTGCAAACAGGCCCTGGCAGGGTCCAGCGTCCCGCTGCCCCCGTTACAGCATAGGGCTGCTAGGCTGGGGGCTAGACATGGGGGGATATCTCCTCACCCCTGCCGCACGCCCGAGTGTCTAAGGCAGAAGCAGGTGGACAGAAAACGGAGGGCGGGGGGAGGATTTAGGGGACTGTCCTGCTGCAATGACAAGCACAAGACCCCCGGCAGCCCCGGTCCGTCTCTGTCGTGTTACGCAGCAACGCCCCGGTCGCCACTCCCGATGGGGGTGAATGCCCCTCCGCTCCCCACAGACCAGCTCCAGGCACGGGGCGGAGGCCATCAAGTGTGCGAGTCCCAGGGCTTGCAGGGCATGCTTTATGCCCCTCTGCCCCTTAAGATCCCAGCGGCCGGTGCGTGCCAGCTCTCTGGAGCACCTGAGCTCCTCCGAGAGCTCACGGGACGGTGCTTGTCTACACGCGCCCCTCCATCCCCGGACACGCCAAGCAGGGATCGCAGGAAACACCATCTCCCTGCCCGGCTGCGGTTTGCAGCTGCCCCAACCGCCTCTGCAGCATTTGGAAGAGATTATCTGGGCTTTTCTGTGCAATACCCTCATGGTACTGAGTGGCGGTTGTCAGCTCGCTCTGCTTAGCAAGCAGAATATTTGTTCTCTGCACAACATCTGGGACAGCCAGGCAGCTACCTGGCCTGATTCCTCCCCTGCAATCAGGTCTATCAGGTGCAACTCCCCTGAAAGCCAAGGACACACCGGCCCCAGCTGACTGAGACTGTGTAAAAGCTTCACACGTACATGGGGGAAGGCCTCTTCTTTCCTGCCCTCACAATGAGCCTCAACCAGGGGAAGACACGGAGCCTGCAGCTGGCCCATCGGGCTCCAAAGCACTCTGCAGACATCAGCTCAAGCACTTTGGGCAAGGACCATTTGCTGTTTTGTGTTTGCAGAGCACCGAGCATGTGTCCGGCCCCTAGAAACACTGCCACGCAGGCAATACGGCAGGAGAATAACTGCCCTGTGGTCACGCCTTTTGCAGGTGATAGGAGAGGCTCAGAGCAAACTGAAATGAGGGGAGACAGTTAAATAAAATGCAAACATCTTGGCTTTATGAGCCGCCGTGGGGACCAGCCCCGTCTGAGCGAACCATGATGGGGGTGCAGCCAGAATCTCCCACCTGGAGCCACAGGCACCTCAATAGGAGTTTGCACAAGGTGAAAAACGATTGGGATTGCTTGTACGCTATGCCCCTCGCCCCCAAAGATTTGCAAACCAGAGATGGGCCCATCCCGATCCAAAGAGGATGGCACGAGGCAGCGTCTCTCCCAGGAGCAATGAACAGCTGGCGAATTTTATCCCACCTGCGGCTGAATTTCAAGAAGGGCTGAGACGTCCCCGTTTATCATGTGTATGTCACGCAGCAGCCCGGCACAGCCGGCATTCGTCTCCTGGGACATTGCCATCGCTGTCTGATGCTGCAAGGGCGCCTGACGGTGGGGGGCCCCGAAGGAAGTGCACGGTTTGCTGCGCTATCGGCACCCCTCCTCTGGCTGCTGAGTCCAGTGGGAGTGGGAGTGGGAGTAGGTCCTGCGCCATTTGGCTGCATGCCAGAGAGAAGGCACGAGACCCTCAGCGGGCAGGAAAGCTCATCTGGGAAGATGAACGCCAGCTAATTACAAACAGCAAAGCATTCCTTGTGATGATTGATGGCGCTGCTCGGCTCCGTGTCTCTGCTAACAGCGTGGGACATTGCTAGATGGACTCCGTTGCCACCACGCATTCGATTGCTTGCGTGTCTTGAAATTGGAATTTGAGTGCATTTCCAGATCGACGGGTGTGTTTATCTTTCCCAGTTCAAAGTGGGGCCCTGCAGCACCCAGACTCGGCCCCTCCCAGGCTCTGTGCACGCACTGCTTACATCCGCACACAAAATCCTCTGCGAGAGTTACTGAAGAAGGGCTCCACGCAGCCCCTAGATGCGACTCGCTGTTTGCCCCGGGGTGAAGTGTAGCCGTGGAGCTGAAAGGAAAGTCCAGCTTTGCTCTGCACTGGGGCAAAGGCATGCTGTGAAGCAGACGGGCCTGCCTAGCCCAACGCACGGGGCTGGGTCGGCTCGCTGCTCCGCAGCAATGTGCACGGAGGGATCCCAGTGCTCCGATCCGCATCTGGGGCCAGCTCCCTGGACAAGCATCTCATGATCTCTGAAACTCTGTTTTCTCATGGGACTTATAAAAATCCCTGGGGCAAGGGTGCAAAGAAACCCTTGGGTGGGATGGGCTCGAAGAGTGCCAGCTTGACCATTGCCATGGGCTCCCTGTGCAGACTCCTGACGCATGGGTAGGATAACCCAGCCCGCGGGAGAGCAAGACCTCCTGTCCGCTACCTCCTGCCATGGGAAGTCCACCCAAGTCAGCCGATCTCTCCGCTGTGCTGGATCGTGGGGGCTGCAGGCACTGACGTGACATCGGCGGTGCCAACGCAGGGCTGGCAGGACCGTGCCCATTGACGCATTGCTGTCGGGGCGCTGCACATGCCAGCGAGCCGAGCCTCATAGCTCCTGAGTCCTGCAGGGCTGCTGGAAGCTGGTGGGCTTCCTTAAAAAGAGTCAGGAAATCTTTGAAGCCTTTCTCTTTGTTTCTGGACCTGCTTTGAAAGAGAGATGAAGCAGGCATTGGACGCTGGGCCAGCACGGAGTTGCACTCAGCGGTCTCTGCCTGTCCTGCAGCTGGTTCTGAGATGCCCCTTCCCATTGCAACCACCCTCCAAAAAGTCCTGGCTGCTAATCAGGTGGATTTGATAACGGCTCCTATTGCCCCGTCCTCGGACAGGCGTGGTAATATCATTACAACAGCTCTCACCGACCGGCAGGGACCGGGGCGGTAATTACCAAGGAGTTAATTAGGGAAGGGCCGTCAGTGCTGCAGCATCCCTGCTCCCCGGGGCTTGGGCTGGCAGGTCGGGGTGGTGGCAGCAGCCAGCTTTCAAGCAGGAAGCGGTTCCCGCTGGAGCCCAAGCCTCTGATCAGAAGAGAGGCCCTTACGGCTTTCAAACGACCTTGACCGTGCGGAGATCGGGAGCCTTTCCCCATCAGGTTACCGGCAGGTTGCAATAATTTCCAGGCCCCATTTGAGGGACTTGTTCTTTCTAACGAGTAGGCTCTGCCCCTGCTGTTTTTTCCCTCATCTGTAATGTCCCATTAATGGATTTCTAACAGCCCCTCTCGTCTAGGCTGTACCGGCATGACCCTTGACACAGGCAGGTGGAGGGCCAGAGATATCCTGGGGAAAATGCTGGTTTTATTTATTGCATCCAGACATAATGGAAACAATATCTGCTCTTGACCCCACCAAGGCCTCACAAAGTCCTATTCTCTGGAGGAAAACACAGTCAAAATAGCCAAGCCTTAATTCAAAAACATGAGTCTCGCAAACGAGGCTCGGGAGACCGCTGCGGATGCCATCATCATAGGTCAACGCCACTTAAAACCAACTCAGGGACTATTTAGAGGCAGGCAAAGGATGCCTTGGATCCATCACCACTTTTAATCAGTCTCTCGCTTATTGATAGAGCTGCTGCCTCGAACCACCCCGGTCCCCAAAGAGCCCCGAACGCTAGCGGTGCCGAGCGGCTGCGCGGCGGTCGTTTGTCTGGCGACGCGCAGCCAGCGGTGCGGCCGGGGGCTGCTTGTGAGCGGCCGCCTGTTGCTCTCAGGTTTGCACGGCCCCAGATTACCGCTCATCACAGCGTCCTGCCCGCAGGGCTTTTTAAGCAGACATTTTAATCTGAAACCAGGACCATCGTTGAGAAGCTTCTCTGGAAACGCAGTTCAGCCTTAAAGTGCTTCGTGTCAGATCCCTGCCTTTCACAGGGCCTGCTCTGAATTGCTTCCCAGTCCCTTTCTCAGGAGAGAAAAAAGCCTAAAAGAGACAAAAAAAAATTGTGTTTTTTTTCCTGGGCCATTTTATTTAAACCCTGCTCCTCTCGCGGCGAGAAGGGAAGCCTGCTTGGGACAAATCCCGCATATTATGGGTGCAGTTAGATGGGGAGGAGAGACCCTGAAACCTTTCCCTTCATTACAGCTCCACTTCCTTTAATGGCCCCACCAGCCTTTCAAGTCCCAAAGTCGCTGTCGCTGCTGCGCAGTTTCCTGAATATTTCTCTATAATTTGAGCCGTGCCGGTAGATTCTCACTCCGAGACCTTGAAGTTGTTCAGCGTGTCATCTTGTCGGGCTCATTTGATCTTCCCAATTCCCCTTCCATTTCATATTTCCTTTCAATTGGCAGCCCAAGGAAGGTTTTCATCTCCTGCTCGAACTCTGCTCGTATTCAAGAGCTGCGGCTCGTATGTGAGGTTTTGCATACTCCCAGCATAAGGCTCTGGCCAAGCAGAGCCCAACCCATTACAGGAACGGGCCGTGTTTCAAGCCAGGTTTGATTTCAGAACAATTTTACCTTCCTTTGTTATCTTTCCCCTTTTGAAAATGCAGAAGAGAGATGGATGGCTGGCTCAAGGACAGACTCTGACAGGCGACGGGCCCAGCGTGGCGTATTGGGCAAACACAGGCGTCGCTACCCCAGACCACTTACAGGAAAAGGGAAGGAAAGGCAGGATTATTATTGCCCCCCCGGCCCTCGCCTCCCTTCAAAGGAGCACCCCGAGGTCCCTGGCTGAGCGAGGAGCAAACCCCAGGTGCCCGCACGGTCCCACGTCTCGGGGCCGTAGACACCCGGGCTGAAAAGGGCACAGAGACGCGTGCCCGCGGCAGGAGGACGCTGGGACCCTTTGCTGGGCTGGGAGCACGGCGAGCCGCCGAGGGTGAATGCTCTTCATCCCACTTTAGCCAGACAGGCGTTTTCCACCAAAAGAAAGAAAACTCGATTTGTTCCCACAATGGTTTGAGGGCTCTCGCTGGGAAATCGTCACACTGACCCCATGCAGACACGGGCGTACGCACACACCCAAGAGGGACGGTGTTTCTCGGGCTTCAGGTTTCCCGCGAAGACCCCGAATCCGAGGAAACCGTCTGATGACAGTGAAAACAAATCATCCTGGCAGTTTTCAGCAGGGCTGGGGGGGAAGGTCATTCCCCAGCAGGGAGGGTCTGACCGATTCAATACCTTTTACCTGCACAAATATACTCCGAGCTGCGCAGCGTATTCAGGCCTTGTTATATTCCACCTAATCCATGCCTCTGTCAGTGCAGAGCTGTTTCCTACAAGACGTTGTCTAGTGCTTTGTCCAGTTTAGTTTTAAATTGCCCAAGTGATGGACACGTTAATAGAGCAGGCTATATGTACACGCACGGCGGAGGGGAGGCGGCGAGTCCCTTTCTGCACAGAGCTGCATTATAAGGTTGTTTTGCCCAGTCTGCCTTGGCTGGCTGGACTGTCTCCCCACGAAGTGGAAGGGCAGGATGTCTCCCTGAGTATCCCTGCACCTGGAGGGGACTCTGGGTGTGGGGAGGGAGGACATCTCCCTTCTGCTGCGGGGTGGATTTTTGGCCGGATGGGTGCGAAGCGCCCGGGATGCTCAGAAGGAAGCAGCGACGACGCCAGTCGGTGCGGCGGGTTCGGGAGCTGCTGGGCCATTTCTGGTTTGGATGCAACTGCTTGGAAAGTGCAGCTAAACCGCTCCAGAAATAGGCATGTTGCTCTTGCGGACCCTCCCTGCCCACCCTGGGTCTGGTATATCCCGCCTGACGCTGCCCCAGATCTCGGGGGGGAGGCCCGTGCTCCGGCGTGCCAGGAAAGCCCTTGGCCGTGCTGGACGACGGGATGGCGGCTCCAGGCAGAGGAGCCCCGTGCTGGTGCGTTCTCAGCCGCCCCGTCCTGCAAGCGTGCCTGTTCCCCTCTCCGTCCCGCCAGCCTCCTGCTCCCCTGTGGCTGCACGTCCTCTACCCCGACCTTCACACGGGCCCGACTGGACGTGCCTTACGGAGACCTTGCTTTTCCAGGCACCAGCCCCCTGTGGTGCAGGGCACGGATCCTGGCCCTGCGTCTCCATCCGTGCCCCGAGCTGGGCGCCGGCAGGGCTGGGCAGTCCCCCACCCACAAAGGCTGTTTCTTCCCCGTCCCCTGTGGTGTTTGCCAGGAGACACCCCCAGCCTCACCGGCTTTCCTTGTGCCTCCGCAGGTTCAGCCCGTACGAGTGGTACGACGCTCACCCCTGCAACCCGGGGTCCGACATCGTGGAGAACAACTTCACGCTGCTGAACAGCTTCTGGTTCGGGATGGGAGCCTTAATGCAGCAAGGTAAGCACGGCTCCCGCGCCCGGTGCTGCCTCCGCCACGCACGCCTCTCCTCTTCTTTGACAAGCGTGACTGCGTTTCACCTGTCTCCCCGTTAAAACGAGCAAAGAACAAGCGGGAGGCATAATGCTTCCAGCACCGCCCGGGCTGTCACGAAGCCGCGGAGCAGGGGAGAGCCGCTCCGTCACCGCACGCTGACAGGCAGCGACATTGGTTTTGAAATTGCAGAGTTTTGTCTCTTAACAATTACAGAAATGCTTGTCAACACTGGCTTTTGTCTCCGTTGGAGAGGCGGGGGGGTGTGGGAGCGGGGAGATCTCTCTCTTCTGACAGCTCACGGTACCCACCGTGCTGTGAAATGTTTGTCTCTCCCGTTACTCTTTCTGATTGAGATGTACCGTATGCACGCGGCTTTGCTCAGATGGAGCCAGCTCCCTGGAGAGGGTGAGCAAGGTTGCTGGCGTGCATTGCGCACAATCCCGGGCTTCGCACTAACTGGCTGCAGGCGGGCGGGCGCGCGCGTACCGGGCTTCCTGGGGGGAACGAGACCGGAAAGGGGTTAATTAGATAAACGCCCCAGTGGAATTAATCTGATCAATGGAAAGCAGCCATGATTTGGAGTTCACAAGGTCCTGGTGACTCTGCTTGGTATGATTCACTCTCCATGAATTTCATTTTCGTTTATGGGCATCTATTCGAGCCGTGCTGTGTTGTCAGCTTGGGAGCTCGCGGAGCTGGCTTGGAAAAATAAGGAGGGGTAGGAGGGGGAGCGAGGACGTTAAAACCTATGGGAGGAAGGCAAGCAGCAGGACCGGCCCAGCCCAGGACACAAATCCAGCTGCGGCAGGATGAGATCTGCTGCGAGGTGTCTCCAGGAAGCCTTAGCCCTGCTGCTGCCGGAGCAGGCTGGAGGCTCGAGAGCTTTCCCTGGTCCGAGAGCAGCATCTCCGTTATCCAAACCACCTTGCACAGGAGCCCCTGGATGAAGCCCTCACCTCGCGGGGCACGGCAGGCCGGGGTCACAAAGCAAGGATGGGGTCTGAAGGCCACGTGGCCGCACCTGCTCCATCGCCCTCTCTCTAGAAGACCCCTTTCCTGGCCGATGCCTCCTCATCCTCCAAGGTCCAAAGCAGGCCCCTGGGCTGTGGGTCCTGCCAAGCCCACGCTGCCCGGGTGGAGGGGCGAAGGGGGTTGTGCATGCCGGGGGGGCACTGGGAGGGGACCCGGTCCTGTGCATCACCCCCGGGTGCCCTGCCGGAGGGTGGCAGGATGGAGAAATGCTTCTGCTGCTGATAACCGGTGTGACGTGTTTTCCAGCGTGTACCAAGGGTGCACACGCATTAAAGGCTCTAGGGAGGGATGTGAAAATCTGAATGCCTAGAAAGCATTAAGCGAATTTATTAAATTGTAGGGTCCCAGCTTGCAGCCAGGCCTCAGCTCTCCTGGCTTGCTCTGGGCAAAGACTAGCGCCCGCCTTTGTGTGTTCACTGGGGTGCAGAGCCTCCCACCCCCCCAAAGCTCGGCACAGGCCCAGGGCAGCCCAGCAAACCACCTCCTCCATCTCACGCGTCCCCTCCCCAAGCATCAGCAGTCGGACAGGTGCAGGTCTGCCTGGTCTCACAGAGCCCCTCGGACACGGTAGTCCTGCCGCGTCAACGCGAGGAGTGTTTGCATGTGAAGGTGCGCGGTGTGCCCGCCCCGGGGGAAAACCCATCTAATAATATGGAGAGGAAGTCTCTGCAGCTTCAGTTCACTCAGTGCAGTAGCTGTGCCTGGGGTTTTTCTCGCTCAAGTAATTTGAGCAATTCATGTATGACCCGGATGCTTTGCCCTATTTACTGTCTGTTGGTCAGCTCAGCTCTTACATGAAGCAGAGGGTACAGTATTGCCCTCCACGTACCCAGATGCACAGTCAGCATACCGGTCCCAAAGCAATGCAGTTCGTGTCGAGTTTTTCCGGACTGGCTCCGAGCCCCACAAGCCTTGTCTGTTGGAGATCAGCCGAGTACAGTATCAAACTATCACATGGGCTTAAGCCCAATGAATTCAGCAGTTGCATTGCTACAAACACATCCCAGGGCCCTTGGTGTCAGTAATTCACAATATATTCCCAGAGGGCTCCAGGGGCTTCCTGTTGCAGCCCTGAGATGATGTGATGGATGGCACAGAGATCAATTTTCTTGATTGGTCTCGTCTAGATTTCAAAAACAAACTTTCAGAGTGAGCAAACCAGGTGTCTGAGTCTGCCTCGGCCTTGGCGTGGGATGGACCATGTCGGAGACCCAAAAAGAGACGCGCTAAAAGACTGGCGAGGAAATCCCAACGTGACGGGAGCCCTTCCCGTTGCTGAAACTGAGGGCCCATAGCGGTTCATGCCAGGAAAAAGATCAGCAGCTGTTTTCCAGGCCAAAGGGGCCAGTTTTCCAGCAGCTGGGTTGGATTTGTTTTCAAGGTACTAACCCACCTTGACCAAAAATGGAGCAATTTTAAGCTCGGGGGGAAAACAGGGCTCAGTCCCAGGAGGGTGCCGTGCAGGAAGGCACTGCGGGCTGTGCTGCGTCTCTGAACCCGCCCTGCACGATCACGTTTAGAGCAAGGGAGCGCGGCTCCGCACGGGGCCTGCAAGGACCGGGAGCCCCTTCCCCATCCCACTGCGCTCCTGAGAAGAGGACCTCACGTCTCCTCTGCTCGCCCAGTCCGACCTGTTTGTCCCTCGCTGAGCCGCGTCGGGTGCAACGAGCCCAGATGAGAGCCCAGGCTCTGCCTGGAAAACACGCAGGGTTTTGAATGAGGCCTTTTATCACGACGTAGGCTTACAAACCCTGCAGGCTCTGTTGTAGCAAGAAGACTTAACGCTGCGGTGAAACTCAGCTCGTTGAGGGCCTGGCCCAAAGCCCAGCAGAGCCGATGAAAAGACCCGCCATTGCCCTCATGGCCGTGACCATCTACATCACATCAGAAACATGTAGTTATTCAGCCAGAGGCTGGGGATGCCCTGTCCTGTCCCAAACCGATGCAATCCCAAGGATGAAATCGGGCACGATTTGCTGTCCCAATTGCACGGGTTTGTTTGGCGAGGAAGAAAATCTAGGAAAATGACGACCCAGGTGAGGCCAATTCAGGAGCAGAAATAAATGAAAGGTGTGAAGCGTGTTACCCCTGGTCAGTCTGGTCTATTGGACGTCAGCGGTACCCAGGCCGTTGGCCTAGCGGCTCCTACAAAAAATGCTCTTCGGGACTCTTTTGGTGGCGATATTGCAGCGCGTTATAACTCTTTTTCCCTGGAGCAGGGACGCCCGCATCGCAATGTTGGGATCAAAGAGGGTGGGTTAGCAGGATGAGTCCCAGATCCCGCGGGAACAGCCGCGTTGCCCCTAGCTCACCTCTACGTCTGAGATGCCAGGAGAGCAAAGCCGTGCTAGCGTCACACCGTCGCCGGCTCAGCAGCAGGCAGCGAGGGAGGAATACGTTCCTGTTGAAAGCTGAATTGGGACCACCTTGCACCCAGAGCGGGGTTTCACTACGTTTTGTGCTCTGTTTTAATGCCAGGTGGCTTAAAATTGCCTCGTACGACCCATCTTCCCTTGCAGATTCTAGGTCAGAAATGTCCTCTGGCTGCAATAGCTTCAAACCCAGTCATCTTCCCCATCTTTAACAAGTATCTCAGGTGATTGCAAAAATAGCACAGCCCATTTAATCCTTCCTGTCTGCTCAATAAAAGTCATTCCAGACCTGTTACCCCTTTCATGCTATAATAACTCCTCCTGTCCCACCTCCAGCTGCTGTTCAAAGTATCGGACCATAATCATTTCCCTCTTTCACTGTTTGATTTTATTTTTTATTATTTTTTTTAAAAGCCTTGTGTATTTGAACACTCTCCCTGGAGTGAGTCCTTTGAAAAGTAATCCGTATAAAAGCAAAGCGCTTTTTAAATGGCAGAACAAAACACTCATAAAAGTTCACAAATGGCTTGCTATTTAAATCTCATAAAAGCAGCCGAGTTAATTACTTCGGTTTGAAGGTTTCCTGTGAATTGTGCCCAAGGTCAGCAAGAAAGAGAAGAATTTTTGGAAATGCTGAAGGAAAAAACCCCCAAAAGGCCCCCGATTTCCTTGCACGCGGGTAAGGTGCGTGAAGAGGCGCGTAGCTGTTACAGCCTGACAATGCGGCCTGGTGCTTGAAATACATATATTGGTTTCTTGCCCCGCTCTCTCCCTGCGGGTTTTCCTTTCCTTTTCTTTTCTTTTTCACGCTGCTCTGCTCGTCCCCCCAGGGTCTGAGCTGATGCCCAAAGCGCTGTCCACGCGGATCATCGGCGGTATCTGGTGGTTCTTCACGCTGATCATCATCTCTTCCTACACGGCCAACCTGGCCGCCTTCCTGACCGTGGAGAGGATGGAGTCTCCCATCGACTCTGCCGACGATCTGGCAAAGCAGACGAAGATCGAGTACGGCGCTGTGAAGGATGGAGCTACGATGACCTTCTTCAAGGTGAGGCCCCTCGTATGCTTCGCCGCTCCTGGCGGAGACGCCAACATGAGCAGCGCCCGGGTTGTGCTCTCAGAGCAGCGGTCCTCTGCCTTTTTAGACCCAAGGTGCCCATCGCTAGACTCGGGGCACCCGTGGAAAATGCCGACTCTTCCTTTTCTCTCCCTTTTTTTTGACTGCAAAAAAGATAATAGAGCATTTTTTTCTGTTGCAAAGAACTCAGAAAGACCACACCAGGTCAGCATGGTTTTAACTCTCTTGATTCCTATGTGAAATCTCCAGGTTCGTCTTGTGAATCAGGTTCGCACGCCCTAAGATTGGGCGAACACGGTGCTTGGCACCCTGGTAGAGCATCACTGTCTTAGCCCGATGCGAGTGAGACCAGGCAGGCCAGCTCGGTGACTCTCGTCCTTGGGGACTGGTCACACTTGCATCTTTGCTAGGCCTTGTCTGTCCCACTAAGTCACTCCGACTATGGAGCACTCAAAACCTCCATCTCCCAGATGCTAATAGGTATGTCTCTTAAGGCTGAATTGCACTGATATTATGGCTTCTGAAACAGGGAACTCCACTCCACGCCGGTTCAGATGACCCAAGATGGAAGATGCATTCCCACATCAAAGCCGAGCTTCTGTCTTGTTATATAAATGCACACACACTAGTCCTCCAGAAAGTCTTATTTCCTCCTGCATCTCTTCCCTGATCCCTCGGCTGCTTCTCAGTAATGACTCTCTGGAGCCCTTGAAGATAAAATGATTGGCTTCCAAGTGAATTCAGAATCAAACAGAAAGAGAAAGGGAGAAGTGCAGGGGAAAGAACAACTAGATCTAGACAAATGCTGTACATACTTTCCACCAATATTTTTAAGCCTATTCAGTCTTCATGGAAACACTGATGTAATCAAGTGTTATTAGTACAAAAGCTCTCTGATCACAATTTTCTGCAAGCCTGCCAGGCAGCAAGGGACACGTATTGAATCGGGGGTCAGAGGCACATCAGATGTCTGGTATGCCCAACCACCCCTGCTCCAAGAGCATAAAAAAACACCGAGCAGCAAACCTATCTGAGGCTGAGGCTTGCTCGTGGTTCCCTAATGCACAGAACAGATTTTTAGTTCTTGGTCCTTGTCCTTCCTTAGGAGCACTGTGGCATTTACCAACCTAATTTGCAAAGAGCGGTGCTTTGTTTGTAACCGAGCAGGCTAGCGCAACGGTTAATTGTTGCCTGGGCCTCTCGAGCACCCACTAATAGAACTACATCTTTCATACCTCACGAGGATAAGTAGAAAACTACATTCAAGAGAAGAGCTGTCCGTTTTCAAACACAAAGAGGTGAACTTCGTTGCATCAATTATTCACTTACCATTATGTTGCAAAAGTTTGATCCTCTAGAGAGATCATTACCAGGAATTATGGACTACTAGTAAGTAAAAGGCCCTTAAGGTCTGCCTTGGGCCTCTTAAATGCCAAGCTTGTGTAGTGCCTGACTATTCCCTTGCTACGAAGTTCTTGTAATAGCTGCACCCTTCTCCCATCCCTAAATAGAGCAGGGCAGATGGCTTGTCGTCTGCCTCTAATAAGAGGTCAGCTGCGCAGCACAGGTGAGGTTAGGACTCGCACGAAACCAGAACATTTCCAGGACTGTTCTACCTTGATCTCCAGAAAACAAGTGAACAGAGTAATGTCCTGAGAAGTACGGCGTGGCCCTCACCCCCATTTCAGGAAGCCGGCACTGTATCGTGCCAAGCCGTCCGCTCGTCCCTGGGTACCGACCGGCATCCCCAAGCGCGGCCGGCGAATGAGGTCTGAAAAGGGAGGGATTCCCAGAAGGACGATCAGCCCTTTCTCAAAACCGCCCCCCTTTAAACTCCCATCTCCAAACCGGGCACGCCGGGCCTGCCAGCTCGGCTCGCGTCCCCTCCCCAACACCGATCTCAGGAGGCACAGGGCGAGGGCAGTCCATCGAGGGCAACCGTCCGCTCATTTCTGGTCAACCTGGCAGCCCCCCGGACAGGAGCCGGAGGCTGAGAGCTCGCCACACGTGCGAGAAAGCCTCGGAGGGACCTCAATCTGCTTCGCCACCAACCTCAGGGCTTTCCACGATCTCCATCACGCTGCCTCTCAGACCCAACGAGAAGGAAGCAGTCAGGAATTGTGTCCTCGAATAGGAAGTGTATTAAAGAATCGGTAACCCAAGAGACACCGTCACTCGGGAAATCTAGAACAAGAGCTAACGGGATTCGGGGAGTACCGCGTCCAGCTGGCGTTAATAGTTAATCAGACGCTAAGTGCCTTGGAGGAAAGGACGCGTGTCAAAGGGAGGGAAGGGAGAAGCAGACCCCCGACGAGCCAGGGGAGGGGAACCGGATCCGCTTCGTCTCTCAGCGATTTCCTTTCCGATTCTGTGTTAAGATGGTTTTTGCGACCACGCCTGCAAACACGCAGGCAGCGCAGTGCCACCAATACGCTGCAGCCCACCCCGAGAAGGAAATTACATTAATTCCTTCAGATTAAAGGGAAATGTATTTCAGAAGTTGTCCGACACCGTGGAGAACATGTAAAGAGCTCTCACATTTTACAACTGCTTAGAAGATGAAAATTAATTGAGAGATTTAAGAAGGCCTTTGAAACCACAGCTGGGTTGTAAAAGAATGTGTTATGGAGAGAGAGAAGAAAGGCAAGGGAAAGGGGGGAATTATCTGGGGGAATAGGGTCCTTTGCAAACATGAGTTTCGGGTTGGTTTTTTTATTATTATTATTAAGTTGTGAGGATGAATTTTAAGTAGACTCGGCCGAGGGAGAGGCTGGAGATGGGAGATGCAGGCTTGTAGCCCGTGCTGCTGGTAGGAATCTCAGTCAGGCTGGCGGGTTCGATGCCAAACCAACGGCTTCGCTGCATCCGCGCCGAGCACGACGGGTTGGGACAGCCCAGGACCCCTCACCGACCGAGGGCACGCATCCAACATGGCATCGCTGAGCTGAGTCCACGCCGGCACCAGCACCTTGCCGTCGCGAATGAACATTCACCTCCCGGCACCCTCTCAGGCGGGAAGGGCTATCCCCATTTTCACATGGGGTATTCATCGGAGATGAAGTGACTTGCCCAAAGTGAACCAGACCCTCTCAAGCCCTGCGGGACACCCTCTCCTCTCTTCACCCACCCCAGTACGGCGTGCGTGGCCTGACGTCCTAGTGCAGCCCGGCCGTGGACGTAACCAGGCAGTAAATAACAAGATTTGCAATGGCTCCTCGAGCAGGTCCACCCTGGCGGGGCACGATCTCCATGCCCAACGAACGTTTTGCTGTTTTACAACGTCCACCCTTCTTCGATGTCAGCTCCCGTGCGAGGCAGAGGAGCCGAAGTCTCTGCTAGCGCGGAGAGACCGGCGCGCGGGAGGGACGGCGGCCTCCAGGCCGGGGAAGCCAGGAAGGGGCTGCCTCGCCGCCCCGGCTCTCAAGAACGCCCCTTTCCCCCTCACATTCTTTCAATTCACGAGAAAATCCATGGACCTAAACGTGACAAAGACAGTTCGCGTCTCTGAACCCGTCCGTGCCTGGAATACCGTAATGAGTTGATTGGGCACCGAATAACGGCGTCCAGATTAGACCGTCAGCAGTTTAATAGCCAAGACTCGTTAAAGGCAGCTGCTGTTCTGAATTTTAATAACAAGAGCGAACGGAGCAGCCCCGTAGCCTGCTCTTGGCGGTGACATTGGTGGAGCGCGGCTCTGCCGTCCAGAGGCCCGGGCTCGTTTTGGGAGGCTGCGCACACGGGCTGCTAAAGAAATGCAATTTTTGCTGCTGTTGATTTAATTCTGCAGCTAGGGCCTTGAAGACCAAACTCCTGCCGCTAGAGGTCCGGTCTCCTTCTGCAGCGGAGCCGGTGCATGCCGCGTCGGCGCTGGCACGGCCCCCCGGCCACGTTACCTTCATACGTGGTACGGCAGGAGAGCAGCCGCGAGGCAGAAATCGACTCTACTGGGGTTAATTAGCCTGATAGGACTGCTGTGTGGAAATACAGGAAAACTCTTTGCTGATTTTTATCAACAAGGACACGATGCCTTTATAGCTCCTATTCCCTGTCCGTCAGGCTCGTTCTTTGGGCAGCCCACAACTACCTGGCAGAGCGTACCGAGACTTCGCAGCATATTTTATTTTGTCCTGATTACTGTTAAGAGGTGAATTCCCCATGGGGGAGATTGTCCTACCACTTCTCCAGGCAGTGGGATGAGCAGGACGCCCCGTCTGGTTTTCACACGCATGGAAATGCCGTTGAGTTTCCTTCGTGATGACCCTCCCGCCCCAGCCCGGCCCGGGTCCCGAGCCAACGTGACCATCACTTCCCAACCGCCTCAGTGCAGGCGACGATCAGGTCCAGCATGTCTTCGTCCTGCATTGGGAGGGGGGTTGCCCTGCAAAGCTAGCAGCTTTACGGCAGCTCTTCTTGAGACGTATTTAACAAAGTGCATGGGCAGTCAGGCGCATCCTGGACCAGAGGACGCAGGTGCCATCCCTGCTAAGGGTATCTGCTGCTGCGGGTTGGGTTCGTACCAACCAGGGCCACCTAGAAGGAGACCAGAGCTACCACCTTCCTCATTTCAGGACGAGGGGCCCATGCCTGATCCCCGGGGCCAGGAGCTCAGCCCTCCCCAGCTCTGGAAGCTCCCTTTGCCCGCTGCGGAGCTCCGATCCCCGGTCCCTGCAACTCGCCCTTTCGGACACGGCGCATCGCTTTGGTCTGCAGCTTCCCTTGCCTCCAGCAGCATCGCGGAGCGGTAGCCGAGGAGGTCGGGACAGGATCAGCTGCGAGCAGAGCCAGAGGGAAGAGAAGGAGCGAGGCTAGAAATCCCTGCCCTCCTCCCCGAGAAGGGCCACAGCAAGCCGGAGGAGGGCCCCGTCTGCGCCCCGTGGCATCGGCCATCCCAGGGTTTTGTCCAAAGCCCGCTGGAAAGATGCCCTTTGGCTCGGCTCAGCACGTGCCTATGAAGTAGACCCAGGCCTTGGACTTGGTTATGCAGAGGCTATTTCTGGGCACTGCGCTACATCTGCAGCCGAAGCACGGGGAGCGTTTTGCTGACTTCACCGGGGGGTTTCAGCCGCATGGAAAGCACTTTTGAGAAGCGATTCATTGCCTGGGCATGCCGATCGGATAAGCTGGAAGATGAGGGTGCCAAGAATATGAGGGAGCAATTAATTTAGGAACAGTATCTAGTTTGCATTATGAACAGAAGGCCTGCGTTGTGTGGTGAGAAGGATGCCATCTCGCACTGAACAGAAATGCCGGTTTTCGTGTGCCTGCTAGAGTATTTTTTATATATAAGCAAGCAAAAAAAAAAATATACAAGCAAATATATTATATTATATTATATGCAAGCAAAGCAAAGCAAAAAAAATACAAGCAAAAAAAAAATATATGTTTAACATTTATAATTAATACACACACACAGAAATGTTCAATTATAAATGTTAAACATATATATATATATTTTGCTTGTATTTTTTTTTGCTTTGCTTGCTTGTATAGATATATATATATTTGCTTGTACAGAAATGTAAAATCCCCAAGATTAAGTATCTTCAGTTGGTGAAAATCAATTTCTTTCTTTGTACGGGTTGGAATTGAAAACCGCAACCCTGAAAGTAACTTTCTTGCCAATTCCACTGATAAAAAAGCAAGTGTGTCTTGGCAAGTTGCCTCGCATTGGCTCCTCTAAACTCTTCCATTTTTTATTTGGGTGACTGGTCTTGAAACCCTGGCTATCAGAGGCAGGTCCTGAGCTGTGACTAGGAGGAAAGGATGTAGAGGCATCCGCTGCGTTTGTTCCATCGCGTGGGGCTGTTGTTCGGCGTTGTCATAAAAGCCGTGGACTTGGGGCGCGGCGGAGACGCCGGCGGCACCGGGCTGGGCTCTGATGTCAGCGGCGGTGATGTCAGAGGAGGAGCGATGCTGCTGATGTCAGCGGAGAGCTCGGTGTAAACGGGCGAGCAGTCGCAGCCTGGGTTCATTGATGGCCCGTCCGTGGGGTCAGCACCTGACTTGGTGCACCGCAGGACCTGCATCTCAGAGGTAGCCTCTGTCCTCCCCACGCGAGCCGGGATGCTGGACCACGCGAATGCTCCCCCGCCGGGGACCAGACT
>NW_005842680.1:514649-527140 GCF_000455745.1 Alligator sinensis | reverse complement strand
GCCTGGGAGCAACCAAGCGGTTTCCCTTCGTTGACCCCTTGCAGCAGTGCAGCGGCTCCTATCTGGGGCAGGGCAGGGCAGCACGGCTGCAGGGGCGCTTTGTTCACTCATTTGCCCAAAACAGCCTGTGCGCGTTGAACAGCAGCTCCCTCCCTCCTCAAAGAGGCGTTAGCATCCAACCGTGGCTCAGCAAGGCTTCGGTTTGTTTTCCAGGCTGGCTGATGAATTCCAATCAAACTTAAAAATAATTACTTAGCTGTTAAGATCAATAGGTGATGGGGCAGCTGATTAACTCCAAAGCAGGCCCAATTAATGGTGTTCTTTAGTGACCATCTATTTAATAACCAAGTCATCGCTGTGTGCATTCAGGAAGCCTTTGATTCCCATGAATGTACTGTCTGGGGTGATACAATAACGTAAAAGGGATTTGCTTCCTATGCAATTGCAATCTCACCCTCATTAGAGAGGCTCTTCTTTGAAGTGTGACCGGAGGCTTTCAGGGGCTGGGGAGGAGGAGGATTAAGAGCATGAGCCCATGACAGTTTTATCTTGAACTTT
Organism: Alligator sinensis; assembly: GCF_000455745.1. NCBI lineage: Eukaryota > Metazoa > Chordata > Crocodylia > Alligatoridae > Alligator > Alligator sinensis. Next base: position 526,582 of record NW_005842680.1, on the reverse strand, counting down.
TTCCATTCCTCCAGCCCTGCAAGGCGGGGGAGTGCCCTGTTCACTCAGGCTGCTCCAAGAAGTCGCCTTCTAGGATAGGGAATTCCTGCCATACAGAAGAAATAATAAAGACCATGTCTCAGACCTCCCTGGGCACTGCTTAGCTGCCTTTGTCTGCTGCTTACCCCTTGGGAAGGGGTAAGGGACACCGCCCCGACCTCTTATAGACCCACACACTTACTTCCCCACCACCTCTCTCCTTGCTCAGATTTGCAGTCAGACAACCGCCAGTGGTTAGGCGACAATAGCAATATTGATTACTACTTAGAACAAAAGGAAACTCATACAAGTGCTCAAGACCTTATACCAGATCTGATATACTCTGTATTATGTTCTGGGTTTACTGTTAATAATGTATGGAAGAGCTTTTCACATTGACAATAGTCATTTTTTAACTGGGTCTTTATTTTTCCCACTACCCCGTGCTATGACGTTCAGAGTCGCAACAGGTGCTTCTTCACTAGAAAAAGAAGTGTGCTCCTAGCACACGCGCGCTGTGATGCTGGGGTAGGTAACACAAGATAAAGCCCCAGGGGACACGAGGCAGGTGGTTGTTGGAAACACTCGAGCAGATCCACTTGGGCACAAGTTATCAGGGTCAAGGGAAGCCGAGCTCCCCACAGTCCAAGTGCTTTATCTTTGCTAGGATTTTTCCCCATGTTAGTTTGCTCATCTTCGTTAACACAAGATAAGAACACACATTTTATCCTGGTGAAGGCAGTGCAGTAGCTCTCAACATCGTTAGAGTCAAGGCGCCCTTCGGAAAACGCCAGCCGTGGCTTTCACTCCTTTCCTGATCGCGGAAAGCCGTGCGGTATTTCTTCTCTTGCAAAGAGCTCAGAGCCCAACACGTCAGGAGGGTTTTGGCTCTGTGGATTCCTGTTTGCAGTCGTGATCTCGTGCATCACGTGTAGTTGTTTGCACAGCTGGCAGTGCCGATGCTGTGCGGCTCCCCACGGCACCCCCAAAAGGATCGCGCAGCGCCCCGGTTGAGAGCCATGGCTCTAGAGGCGTTATGGCTGCAGTCGCGGCGGTGAAGAGAGCAGGAGGGACAGACGTGGAGTGTGCTGACGAGTTGGACGCGGCAGCTGTGAGGGGCTGCTCCCACACCCCCCACACGTGTTCTTCCGAGTGGCTCCGGGGGGGGTCCCTGGGTCTTGCTTCTGTTGGTTCATTGAGCCTGAGCGAGCCACTGTAAGGAGCTCTTGCAAAACCAAGTGCACTCATCAAGGCGCGCCGTAACGACAAGGACGTGCTTGCCATTGACCCCGGCTCATGCTTCATGCTGCAGACCGGAGCGGGGAGACAAAAGGTCATCGCCATGCCCTTTCCCCCTCCTCCAAGTGGGCTCCTGAGAGGGGCACGAAGCAGTAGAGCAGCAGCTAGGGGAAAAAACCCAGCATTATCCTGTCATTTCAAAATGCAATTAAGTTCTTCCAGTCAGTCAAGGGGAGCGATTTAAGGAGAGAGAGGAGAAAAATGGTTTTTCTGTAGCAGGGCAGCCTGTCGCATGTAATTTAAGTTGCCTGAAGAGCTACAATGCCTCATGCAAGTCCTATTAGCTTCACTAAATGCAGCGTATTGATTTTTTGCCAGTGTACTTTGCTGTGTGCTTCAAACTGGGAGGACGCGGGCGCCGTTAAGGAGCTCTGTGTCAACATCCAAGCAGCATTCGATGCAGAGGGAGCGAGGAGGGGAGTGCTCGTGAACTCCGAGGTCGTTGCTGCGAGCTGTATAAATGTTAAACAAGTCTTTATCAGCGAGGCGAGAGTGCTATTCATTTCAATTACGCATTGTAATGTGCAGATATTTAATAATCCTCCGAGGGCTGAGTTTGCTGCTGCTCTTTCAGGTTCAATAGACAAAACACATCGAGTTCAACGCCCTGGGCCAGTACAGGAGCTGGGGTAAAACTGCCCATCCCGCGGCGGCTTCCTGGGCCCCGGGGCCAAGCGGATTTCTGTGGGCCGCGGCAGGATCTCACCCAGGCTGAGCGTGCAGGGGAAGCAGCCTGAACGGAGCGGGGGGCTGGCGTCACGCCCTGCCTCCTCGTGCGATGCACACTCTGCGGCAGACCCAGTGTCTGACCAGACCACATCACACGCAGAGGGGTGAGAGGGCCGTGCAGTCTTGCCCCAGCTCCTGTGCTGGCCCAGCTTCGGCCCAGACCCCGGGCTGAAGGTTTGGCACAAGCCTCCGGGTGTTTTTGCAAAGGACACAGTGTGCACGTTTGCCCGTCTACTCCATCGTGTGTGGCAGAGGCTGCCTGAAGTCTGCTCCTCCCGGCACAAACTTTCCTGCATCCTCTTCCTCTGGCAAGAAGCAATTCAACCACGGGAGGAAGCAGCTGGGCTGGTCCTGCTTGGAGCCAGGTGTGGCCCAACCCTCGTTTTCCACGATTCAGTGATCCTAACAGACAAGTGGCGTGGTAGGAAGGAGACCTGTCGCTCATACCAACAGGCTGGTGTTATGTGCTGAGCCCTGAGTAGAAGCCTGGCCTAGCCTGCACTACCGACCCCGGGGGTGTCATCCTCCTCGGCCCCGCTCTGCAACACCCCCTGCCACTACCACGGCTGCTGCTGTTGCCACGAGGGCTGCCTGGCTCCTGCAGAGAAGCACACGCCTTGCAGATCTCGCAGTCGGAGGTCCCGTCCCTGCACAGATTTGCGTCCTTGCACCAACGTGTCACCAGCGAGTCACCCCAGAGCCCTGGGCCACTGCCAAAAGCCTTCCCCGAACACTGGCTTTCCCAAGCTGGCCCTCAGGCCGGCCAGGACGCACGTTTCAGGTGCTCGTAGGCCGGGTTTTGACGAGCGACAGCGTCCATACCAGCGGTTGCAGCGTGCAGAGCCGGCACACGTCGCTCGCGTAGCGTGTTGGTACTCCCCTTCCCCATCCATCACCAGCTCTGCTGTGCAGCATTTGGCAAGGTGGCTGCGTGATGCAGTGGGCTAATTAGTGCATCCACCAACCATATGGAGGGCTGAACTTGGACTTCCCTGAGTGCACTCACATCAATCATGAATGAAATGGCTGCTCTAGACATGCACACACACTTGTGGCTGCAACAGCGTGCCTGGCTGTGAAATGAAGGGTGCGATTGCAACCTGTGTCATCTCATCACACCCAGGATTGCTTCAAGCTCACCCGCTTGCATGTGGTAGGAGCTGCTCGGACGCAGCCAGTGCGTATTTCCGGGGGGTCTGCAGGGGGAGGTTGAAACCTGGGCTGCTCCAGCTGCTGCTAACGTGCCCTGCACGCTCACCTCTGCCTTACAGGAGCCAGACGGGTGTCTGAGGGTCCCACCTGCGCACGCTTCCACGCACCTGTCTCACACGAAGGCACCGGCTGTCACTGCCTTTGGTTACAGCCTGCATAACAGACAGCTCAAAGCGGTGAACTTAACCGCTGAGCATCACGTTTAAAACGTAATGCAAAGAAAACACCTCATTTCTTTCCATCCTAACAGATTTTTGAATGAGCAAATGAAGATAAAAATTCATATAATATGACAGTCTGGAAAACACGCCGTCCTTCTTCTCATAGGATGTCTGCTGTTAGTGGAATAGCGTCCTTATTCGTCTTTTTTTTTCTTCTTAGCTGTTGCAAAATATAGCAGATTCCTCACTAATGTTTCTGCACATCTGTTTGTGTAGCAGCGTTAAGCTTTTCTGACAGTTATACGTATCTCAGAAGGGATACAGGCTCCCTGGTGATGGACAGAAATATAATGAGGGACGAAAGCAGGAAAGAGAAACATGCTCGCAGAAACAGCCCCTCTCCCTCTCATTGGGTAGCAATGCTCAGAGATAAGCAGCATTCAGGCTGGAAACCAAGTGATTTAACAGACATGTTGATAGCCTGTCACAAGAGCAACTTCTGCAGGGCATCGAGGCCGGATGAAGCCGGATGCATTGCTGTGACATGTATTTGTAGTGAGCTGGAAGTCCTCGTGTGCCGCGTACACGCAGCACCGGGCACGAGGAGGGTCCCGAGAGCCGCATCAGTCCATGTGGTTTATTATCCGAGGAGTTAAGGCCTCGAGGAACCGCCTCATGCCCCTGTGCTGCCGTTGGGCGGGGGAGGATTGGAGGTGGTGCTGGCTAACACTTGCTGATGAGCACAAAATAATTGGAGATCCTCCAGTGGAAAAAATGCTACTAAAAGGTGTAAAGTGCTGTCAGCAGCGGTTAGGATTGTACCAGCTGTGGGACCCGGTCTCTAAATCCCATCCCCGTCCTTTCCCCGATAGCGGGCCCTCCCCGACCGCAGCCGTCGCTCCCGAGCGCAGTCCCGCGTGGTTTTGTTCTCTGCTGCGGCTGGATCTCCCGGTACAACAGTCACGATCTGAATGTTTCTGTCTCCCGACAAGCAAAGATTAATCCATTTTTGGGGGGCGGGTGGGGCTTGGGGGGCACATTGCTGTCGTTCCAGAAATCCAAGATCTCCACGTTTGAAAAAATGTGGGCTTTCATGAGCAGCAAGCCGTCCGCCCTCGTTAAAAATAACGAGGAAGGAATCCAGAGAACCCTCACGGCTGATTATGCCCTGCTAATGGAGTCGACCACGATTGAATATATCACACAAAGGAATTGCAACCTGACCCAGATTGGCGGGCTAATTGATTCCAAGGGCTACGGCATAGGAACTCCCATGGGTGAGTGACAACGTGCAGTTTGTATACACAGCCTGGGAGCGGAGCTACTTAGCATGCAGGCAACAGATGGGATCCAGCTCCTGGTTCCCAGGCGGGTGTTTCCGTGCAGCAAAGCCCGCGGTGTCTGCCTGGTGAACGGGAGCGTGACCGGCCCTGCTGCGAGGACTCGCGCTCTCTGCAGCGGCCGAGTCCCGTCCGTCCTACTTGTGCGCTCCGTTCCCCCGTTCTTCTGCAGGTTCGCCGTACCGGGACAAGATCACCATCGCCATCCTGCAGCTCCAGGAGGAAGACAAGCTGCACATCTTGAAAGAGAAGTGGTGGCGAGGGAACGGCTGCCCGGAGGAGGAGAACAAGGAGGCCAGCGCCCTGGGGATACACAACATCGGGGGGATTTTCATCGTCCTCGCGGCCGGCCTGGTGCTCTCCGTCTTCGTGGCCATGGTCGAGTTTCTCTACAAGCTGCGCAAAACGGCAGAGCGTGAGCAGGTATGGGTTTTCGTGGTCTCCCTGCCCCGGGGCAAAGGTGCTGGCTGATCCGCGGTGGGTCCACGGAGGCTGGGGCCGTGCCCAGGGGAGAGCACGGTGCTGCTCTCTCTAGTCCATGGGACCTGGATGTCTTGACACCCCGAGTCTCGCAGGGCTTTGCCTCCAGGAGGGGTCTGCAGGTTGTAGCTGCCGAGGGGCAATGCTGCTCCCCTGCCAGCAGGCAGCCTTGCAGGCCATGCAGGGGATTCAGCCCATGGCAGAGCAGGGTCTTCCACCCCGGGGCCTGCTTGGCCTCTTTCTAAGTGCCCAGCGGGGTTGCATCGTAGTGCGTGTGTGTGCCTATTGATCAGACTTGCACCCTCAGAAACTGGGGCAGGCTGACAAAGAGCAAACCCACCAGCAAACCAACCGCTAGCCAGGCACGCGTTAGTCCCAAAGGCCAGGGCTCGGCGGGCTGTAGGCGAGCTCCTGCCCCAGGGGGTATCCCTGGCACCGCTGTCTATGATCCTGTAGCTCCGGCCAGGCAGCAAAATGCCCCCGCATGCAGGGAGAGCCGGCAAACGGCTTGCTTGAGCCCGATGGACTGAGCCCGCGTGCATGCCCCTGGCAGGAGCGGCGCCCCGAGCCCGCGGCCCCCGTGTCCCCGAACGCGTTGCTGAGAGTGCTTCTGCTTTGCCCGCAGCGCTCCTTCTGCAGCGCCATGGCGGACGAGATCCGGCTCTCGCTCACCTGCCAGCGGAGGGTCAAACACAAACCCCAGCCCCCCGTCATGGTGAAGACTGACGCGGTGATCAACATGCACACGTTCAATGACCGGCGGCTACCGGGCAAGGACAACCTGGCGTGCAACACCGGATTGACGCCTGTGTTCCCGTAGGGCTCGGGGAGCCGGGACGGGACGCCCCCTCGACGAGGGGAGAAGGGATACAAGTACATTCACAACAAGCCTGGTTTGGTTCAGTTTCAAGAACAAGGCCTTTAAGACACAACTCCATCAGTCACCGGACTAGGGACGGGAACTGCAACGCATGGGCTGTAACCGGAGCGGGGGTGTTGGGGGGCTCTGGTTTTGCTTGGGGGGCAGTTTGGGGGTTTGGCTTCATTTTCTTTTCTTAGAAAAGGCTTTGGCCCTACACGCCTCATGGAGACCAAACCCTGATGTTTGCACACACGAAGGCGAGCGGGAATCAAGCCAAACGGACCCGCAGTGGATAACGAGGACCCCCCTCCCACAAACCCAAGGCTTCCTTTAGCATGGCAATAAAAAAGACCCGTTTTTGTTCGTGCCGGCGTGGAACGACGGACCGTCCGCGGGAGCACCCGTTCCAAGCAGACACACAGCACACGGCATGTCCAGGAAGAGGAAAAGAAGAAGAACCGGCGGTCAAAGCCGCCCCCTTCTCTCAGCGCCGCTCGCCGTGACCCCTTACCTCAGCGCTGCGCGGGCTGTGCGTGGCCAGTTGCAGGAAGGCCACGCGCGCGTGCCGGGAGAAGGCCAAAGGGGTCTTGAGATATGTCAGAGATAACAAGGGGCCGAGATCTGGATCCGCGGCCCCAGGGGAAGGGACGTGGGGAGCTGCGCCCAGTGGGAAGCGACACGCGCTCCCGGGTGCCCGGTCTCCGCACGCTGCCCACGGCGGGCTGCGGCCCCTTCCCCGCTGGGGCCACATGCAGCTCCCCGTCTGCCACAAAGGAGCGCACGGTGCTGGTGAGCCTGCACACTCACTCCCACGTGAACAAGAAGGGAAGTGCGAGAGCTGTCTCCAGAAAGCCAGTGCCACTTGCACCAACAAACCGGACCGCGGTGAATAATCGGCCGTTTTGCGTTGGTGTTCACATCAGGCGGCGGCGGCGGCAGTGGGGGAGGAGCGGTTGGTTCGGTATAAAACGAGCGTCTTGTTTGGGATATTCCCAGGACGTCCCAGGTTTCTACACAAGCAGGCCGTGCCGCTTGCCCCTGCCCCGCACGCGGCATTGCCCCTCGGGTCGTGGGTGGAGGGAAGAAAGGTTAAAACACCGTCCCAGGAGCCCACCCCGCTGCGCACCCCACGCGAGTTCAGTCCTGTTGCCAGAGGCCTGTGTGCTGTTTGGGAGGTACATCTCCGATTTTGTCCTCGGGCAGGTCACTGTTGCATTTCCTTCTCCCGGGCCATGTCCGCAAGCAGAGACAGGCGACAGAGAGACTTTCCTGCCAGGCTGCGGGGAAGAGTGCCAAAAGCACCGTCAGCTTTCCTTGAACTAGGTTAGGGTGCAAACCCAAATGCCAGAGCAGGGGAAGATGTCGTCCCACGTGGGTAACGTGCCGGGATAGCAATCTGCCGCAGGGACCCACGGCCGCCCGCGCCTTCAAGCCTGGCTCCAGACCAGCCCCTGGTCCGCGCCGGGCACGCGCCATCTCTGCAGCCGTGGGCTTCGCCTGGCCGCTCTCAACCGAGCCAGGGCTTCCTGACGCAGCAGAAGCTGGCTGCCAAACCGACCCAATTTGCTGTCCTCGAATCCAAAAACACTTTGTAGAGAGCTTGCCCGAGCCCAGAGGAATGGAGCTGCTTGTAGCTGGTTTAAGACACTTAATAGTTTTCCCTCTCCTGGATTTTCCCCCTTTTTTACTTTTTTTAGCTTCCAAAGCAGTGATTAGATTGGGCTCAGAAGCAGCAAATGTGCAGCGCTGCTGTTTTGCCCTGGAAAACTAAGCTTCTTTGGCTTGGGTTTCATTTTCCCTGCAATAAAACGAAGGTCAAAAAAAGCAGTAACACAGGAGCCTGGAAGGAAAGATGCTAATCTGTATTGTCTTCCCCCCAGGTAAAACACACGCAGAAAATTTACTGTGATTTTCATATTTTTCTTTTTTGTAGAAGCCATTAGAAATGAGAGGGGAAAGGTGGCAGGCTCCTCTCAGCCGGCTGCTCATAAGAAAGGTGGCAATTTCCGAAATCCCGCTCCCGCCCGCCGGGATGGACGGAGGCGTCCGTGGAGCCTGGGCTCTGGGGCCCGCGCGGAGAAGACAAGCCCTCCCCAAAGCCACGCGCGGCTCTAGTGCAGCCTGGCAGACGACAGCTGCCGTTCCCGGCGGCAGGCGAGGACGCAGCAGCCCTTCTCGTTTGCCACCGTAGGCCCGAACGCGCGTTCGCATTTCCAGCCTCGCTCCAGTTGAGTTTAGACAACTCCTGTTCGTCTTTCAAAGAAACGGCTGACTTCAGATTCTGGGTTTCACGCGCAGAGCTTGCATCCCTGCGGCAACATCGTCTCTCTCGCTGAAACGATGAGAAAGGAAGAGCTATATCGAGAGCAGAAGGTGGCCAGGAAAACACACCTCCCTTTTCCAAGCTAGCAACTTCCCTCTGCACCTCTGAGCAAACGGCCCCGCTGCTCTGACACGCATTTCTTACATTTCCTCGGGGCTTTCCAAGCTGCAGGAAACAGTAGGTTTCAAAATCCAAGGGGAAGTTAAAAGCAAAGCCCGAAATCTTCTGGGTACCCACTTCTCTCTTTAAATGCTCAGAGCTGCAGAGAGGTAACAAAGCACTGGACAAAGCAGCTTCCCTTGTACTCAGAATATTTTTTTAAATAAATAAATAAATGTAACAACCGCTATTTATTGATCACCAACACGAGGCGAGCGCAGTGTCACTCTCCGCTGGTCCAGATTTGCAGGTGACCATCTGGTTGTTGCCAGCAAGAGAAATCCCTGCAGATTAACCTTTTCTCTCCTAACTCGACAACTGCAGTAAATTGGCCATGAAATAGTTACCTATTACACACCTCCAACCTGTGGCGTTACGTTAAAAATCCCGTTCATTAAAACGCGCGACACAGCAGCAAGCAAATGCGCCGCGCAGCTGAAAATAACACATGGGAAAGCAGAGGAAATATCCAAAAGCCAAACCTAGGTCGGACCGTGCATGAGAGACCAAAGCAAACAGGACCACGGCTAAGCAGCCCTGTCGGTGTGTGTTGCACACGCAGCAGACCCGGGCAGCACGCTGCTCTGGCGGGGTGGACAGCAGAAGGGTGCGGGCAGGAATATCCGGGGGCTGAGACGGGCGAGTGCCCGGGAAGCACTTGCTGTCACCTGGATGAATCTGGCACGAGACAGGTGCTGGATGGAGAGGGACCTCCCTGGCACAGGTAACAGAGGGCAGACCTCCATCTGCACTGACAGCAGAGAGGACGGGTGCTGTCCCAGGCCTAACCAGGGAGGAGGATTCCCCTGGATCACATCCTCATCCCCACCCAAGCCTGAGGCCGGCTTCTGGCAGTCACGGCAGGGAGAGGAAGACAAAGAGCAGAGTGTACGGTTGTTCCCAGCATATGCTGCAGACACACGTCTGCTCTGATAAATGAAATGCAGATTATCAGCGTGCCATCGCATCCCCTGCCGCCTGGAAACCCGCTTGCAACAGCAGCCAGGGCAGAGATCACATCCTCTTCTCTGCTGCTCCAAACGCTCCCGGGTGGGGACCGCGGTGGGCTCCCTTGCCCCTGCTCTGCTCACTGCACTGAGCAGCTTGCAACTGCAGTGTCCTCGGACTGTCCCGGCTGCCTCCCAGTGTCACGGATGAGATCCCCTGCCTTCCCGAGCTAGGCACGTCCCTGCCCAGATACTCGGCGTGAGCTGATGTTGCTCCACCGACTTCAGGGAGTGGCAGCAGGTTGCTGTTCTGCGTTAGGCTGGTCCGTTTCCAGCAGAGTTTAGGGATCGGTAATACAGTGTCCAACCTCCGTCGTGCTGCAGCAGCCCTGCTGAAATCGCTTTCAAGTTACTCCGCCTTTGCATGGCCGTAACTGGGATCAGAAGCCAGCCCAATAGGCTGCACAAACGCTCGGCGTGCATCAGCTGTTCACACCAGGTTGCCTGCACAATTGGACACACCAGTGTCTAACTGGGGATGAGCGGCAGCGAACTGAGAGCTCAGCAGAGATTTCACAGACATCTTTGGGATATGTAGAAATGTCAATCCAAAGGAAAGCCGCTTTGCAAGCCATGTTGCAACACAGGATCTTGCTGTCTGAAGACCACGGATAGGCCTCCACCATGTTTAAAATGCACCTCTGCAAATTCTGGAGGGGGGAAAGCAGCTTTTGGCTTCTAAGTTCAGCAAATGTGGGCTTCTACTTTGCTAAAAATGCTGCTGTCTCAGTTCGCAGTTGCTATCTCTTACTGTATTTGCTCTTCCCTTTTTGACCTCTATTCAGACCAACAGAGTAACACGAGGGTGGGCTTGTGTTTTGGGTGAGAGCGGGGTATACCCTGAGCCTAGGCTCCAGGAAAGCAGACCGGATATACAAGGAGGGGGAGGTATTCGTCTTTCCAAGGTGCGCAACTGAGTCGAGCCCTCCGGCAGGTGATTGTGGCAGGAGAGTCGGCCAGGACTGAGCCCCACGGTGTCTCTTGGGGCAGACATCAACCCAGAGCCACGCGTCCTGCACCGCCTGGCTGCTGCCCGGCAGGCCCGGCGATGGTCCTGCAGCACCGGTGTCCTGGCAAAGGCAGCAGCCCCGCGCGACGTGCCGACCTGCCGTGCGAGACCGAGTCGAGCCCACACGCGTGTTGTTGAACTTCCCCGCAGCTCCCCTGCCCTGGGAAGCGCCCGGCGGGCCGCGGCGAGCGAGCTGCCGGGATGGGCCGGATCCCCGCGCGCTGCTGGCGATGCCCTCCGCCGCCTAGCCCTTCCTTTGACATTTCTCAAGAAAATAAAAGACAAAACGACAACAGCAAAACCGGTCTCCGTGACATTCAGGGGATTTTCCTTTGTGGACATGCAGAATTTCTATGAATATAGGTTTTTTGTAAACATTTTGTAACGATTTTGGTTTCATAGTAACTGTGTTACTTGCGGATCATTCGAGGAGGACGTAAATACAATTTCCAAAAAAACAAAAACAAAAAAAAGAGAGGCAGAAAAAAAATTCTGATTATTTTCCTTTTTAAGACACTGTGATATATCAAAAGTGCACAGTTTGCTGTATGAGGTAATATGGTTTTAAATTTTAAATAAAAAAACCCACATTTCTAGAAAACAAAGACATGGTGGCCCCCTTTGTTTAAGGCTGCTGCTTCTCCTGGCTGACACGGGAGCCGCTCAGCGCTTCCCCTCACCTGCCCAGATAAGCATCCAGACATCCCCGAACAAAGCCGGGCAATCACCCAGCACCAACCCAATATTCTCTCTCACAAAGGTCCCCCCACCGCCCCGACGGAGGCAGCAGCGGGCTCCATGGAAACCAGGAGGTTTCTCCTCGTGCATGCGAGCGGGCACCGCAACGGGGGAGACGAGGAGAGCCGCAGATTGCTACCGAACAGGTGGGGAGAGGACGGCAGGCCAAGCCACACAACCGCGTGCGTGCGAGTGAGCGAGCGAGCGACGCCGAGACCTGGCGCTCGGTGCCTCTTGCCCTGCGTTTGGGCCGGGGGTGATGACTGATGAAGGGAAATACTTTAGGCTCCGTTGTGCCACCGTCTTGTGGGCTCTGCAGAGGGCCGGGGCGTGGTTAGAGCAGCCTCGGGGTTGCTCTGCTCCCTGCTGCATTTCCCAGGGAAACAAAGACAGCCTTTCGGCTACGCTCCCAAACCGCCCCGGGAGCAGGGCCCATGCAAACCCTCCCACTAGCCAGGCTGGGGAGCTTCCCTCTTGCAAGCAGCCCGAATCGGGGGCCTTTCGGGCTGGCGCGGCTCTGCGGGTCGCTCCAGTCAGTTATTCTGCGCCCCGAGTTGGGAGCCTTTCCACGAGACACCAGAGCAGCATGTCGCTGC
>NW_005842680.1:510702-514540 GCF_000455745.1 Alligator sinensis | reverse complement strand
AACCGAGCGCCGTGCTCGCCGCTCTCTGTTTGCATGGAGGCAGCTTGGATGGCTTTGTGTGAGCTTTACAAGAACAGAAATGTTTTGACTGATAAATTGAGCCTAATTTAGCACGGCTCTCGGAGAGAGACGCAGCAGGAGACCGCGCGCGTCCAGGCTCCTCGCCGAGCAGAGCCAGGCAGGGGAGCAAGGCCAGGCTGCGTACGCAGGGTCGGGGTCAAAGCCCCTGGGGTGCCCTGCGCCCTCCCGCTAGCCGGATCTGGTGGGCTGAGCACCGGGGCCGTGTCCTGGCTGATGCACTTGCCATTCGCGCAATACCTGACGGGGAAGGGAGATGCTTGTTGCAGGACACCGATGTACCGGGGAGCCCTGGCCAGCCCAAGCTGGGTGCTGACGGCCAGCCCAGGGACCATCTCCAGCAGCATGAACCACCTTGGTCCCAATGGCTGGAAGTCTGTTGAAAGCCTTTCTGCTCTATGATGCCTTCTGCACCCAGCTGCTACAGCCGTTCCCCGGATCCAGACTAGAAATTTGGCGTGAGCATCACAGACCTCTGCTCATTGAGCCTCGCCAGCCCCCACTGGGAAGAAAGATGTGAATATTCCCATTTTGCAGAGGGGAATTTTTGCAAAGCCCCCAATTCCCTTTTCCAGTGCTGCAAAAAGAGAGGGAGGAAATGAGGAAGGAAAACTGAAATCCACATTTTGGTTTTTTCAGGGTTTGTTGAAGTGACCGTCAGAAAAAAGAAAATCAGGACATTTTGCTTTGGAGATTTTCCATGCAGTAACACGCATGCCATTTGCCAAATAACTTTTGTTGCGCTGCAGCTCTATTATGCTCCCTTTTTTAAGGAACGGACCTTTTTGGGGGGGTCCTAGAAGGCACGGGAAAATGTGCGACTCGTGCCCCAAAAGTTGGCAGTCAGCCCCCCCCAGACTGCTCCTTTTGATTCTTCAATGGGAGTTATGTTCTGAGTAAAATATGGAGAACCAGGATTGAAGGCCTGGTCCCAACCTCACTGAAGTTCAAGAAAAGGGTCCCGTTTGCCCACGGTTGATGAGAGAGGAAGAGCCAAACTGAGCGCGTGGCACGCGTGGCCTAAGGCCCCCGCCCTTCCTCCAGGAGCCCCGTGCGCGGCAGGGGATTGTGCCCTGGCACTTTGCAGAGCGGTCGCATGGAGAGCGTCTCCCCGGGCAGGCACCTACCACCCTGGCTGGGGCTGTGCTTGCCATTAGGAAGAGTCCGAGCAGCTGGCACAGGATCCCGGACTCCCGGAGGCTCCAAGACCTAGAAAATCTTTGTTTACATCCTTCGTTCTCGTGTTGGTGCAAGTCAAAATGCAATTAAAAATCTTATTAGCTCAATAAAAACCTTAACGGACTCAAAAGGCCAATGTTTCTTAGCACCGAGTCTTTACGGCTCTGCTGTAGCAGGGAGCTCAGCGTTGCGCGGATTCGCGGGGTGGGAGCGTATCCCGCTCTCCGACCCGCACGTGGACCCTTTGGAGGGGACGTGCTAATGGAAACCCTGCTCCCGGAGGCAGGGGAGAGCATGGGAGGCTCAAACACCGCTCCAGAGACCCCAGGTGAGATCCGAACCCGCTGTCCCAGGCACCCTGTGCATGTGCACTCACTTCTAGTCCCCGTCCCAGCCGGGCTTGCGGCGTGCAGAGCCTCGTGTAGCCGTGCGCCAAGCACCTGCCCGCGCCAGTCAGACCAAACTTGGCACCGGTGAAAGTCCAGGCCGCGGGACGCAGAGGCTTCTTGCCAGGGCACTGCTCAGAGAAGAGCCCTGCCAGCAACAAGCACCGTCCTGATGGCCGGCACCGGGCTACATGCACATAAGAGACACAGGGGCGGGCGTCCTGCTTTTTAACAGTTGCTTTGATTCCTAGGGATGAACCCAATGTTGAAAGTCTCTTGGCCGTAGCCTCCCAGGCCTCGTCCCCGCGATTGCACTGAGAGCTCGGCACCTCACTCCCTTGTGCACCTGGGGCTGATGCGCACAGAGACACGAGGGCTACACGGGGATTTAGCCCTGTGTCACTCTGAACATTTCCCCCCATCCTGGCTTTCTGGGGGCAAAATTCAGCCTCTCATCCCCTGGCCTGAACTGAAGATCCCCAAATGTTTTCGGTGACTAGATGCTAGGATTTGCGTCCAGTTTTGCCCCATATTAATTAATGCAAGGGTCTCCCTCATGTCTGTTCTTGACCGGCACCTGGAAGTCATTGCCTTTGCAACTCCTTCCCAGAAGAGCATTTCACAAGAGGACTGGGTTTTGCTTTTCTATCCTGAACTCAGATCAAAATGCAGAGAATATGTCAAAAAATTAAACCCAGGCGGCGACAGGGAGAAGCCACGGACGTCTCTGCCGGCTCCTGCTACAAAACGCTGAGATGTAAGCAGCCTGTTTGGTAATTACAGTCTCGTGTGCACCGAGTATCAAGGAAGAGGTGACTGCTCGGGTCAGGCCAGGGACGCGTCTGACCCTGCCTCCCAAACCTGTGTCAGCGTTCGTGCTGCGAAGGCTTGTCGCCATCAATCGCTAATCACCAGCAACGTGGGAGAGCCATTAACCTTGTCATTCAACAAATCACCTTCCGCTGCCTGCGACCCCGCCGCCCCCAGCTGCCAGGCACGCCGCGCATGAATAATTCATCCAACAACAGATTTCACTCACAGGAAGGGGGAAATTTGTTACCCTCAATCACCAATTCCTGCCCTGGGATTTCATAGATTTCATAGACATCAGGGCTGGAAGGGACCTCGGAAGATCATCGAGTCCAGCCCCCCGCCCAAAGGGCAGGAAGTCAGCTGGGGTCATAGGATCCCAGCAAGATAAGCATCCAGTTTCATCTTGCAGGTGTTCAATGAAGGCGCTTGAACCACCCCCGGCGGCAGGCTGTTCCAGACCTTGGGGGCTCGGACAGGAAAGAAGTTCTTCCTTATGTCCAGCCTGAAACGGTCTTGCAGTAGGGATGAGAGAGAGGACAGAGAGGAACGGCAGGGATGCACTTCCCTGTCCCCAGCCCCGTTCGCACGCAGTCTCGGCGGTGACAGCCCTGCGTATCCCCGATGGCAGACCCTTCTCCATTATGATGGGCTCGGAGCTCCTTCCTCAGCAAAACACCCTGTGTTTTCGGAGTCACAACCCGGGGCCGGGGCCGCGGCGAGGCGAACCGTCTGCAGGCACCTCGCTCGGGCGAGCAGGCGAGATGCAGGGCAGCCTGGACAAGTTTCCAGGCGGAGGGCAGGGCAGGGCAGGGCAGGGCATGGCGGCACTTCCCGGACAAGCTGGTTCAGGAGGCAGGAGTCTTCCTAAGCAAATCTGCTTTGCCAGATGCAAGGGACCGACTCCTAGCTCCTCCCGAAGCAGGAGCTGCCTCCTTTCAGCACAGGCTCAGGGGCCTCCGGACGCCTGCCCAGACACAGGCGTCCGGAGGCCCCTGAGCCTGTGTCTGGACTCGGTTAGCATCGGCGTGGGGCTGGCACCTCCTGCACTGCCGCCTTCCTGGCACGTACCCGGGCAGGCTGGCACCCACCTTTGCAAAGGCGTTTCTGAGCAAGGCCACAGGCTCTGCAGATCATTGCTCACGCGGCGGCATGTCAGACCCTGACCTTGCCAGGCCGAAGAAGCAGGAGGAAGGAAAGGACGTGCAGACGAAGAGGGCAGAGGGGAGCAGCCGGAGCCCCTGCCCTGCTGCCGAGGGCCTGGGGCTCAGCACGGGGCGGGGGGGATTTCACATCAGCTCCGGGACAGCGGTGCCGTGGCCAAAATGGGCACGGTCCAGGCTGCTAATGACATGGGAACGGGGGGAGGAAATGTCTGCGTCCCC
>NW_005842680.1:495936-510692 GCF_000455745.1 Alligator sinensis | reverse complement strand
CCCCACGGGGAGCCATTGCCGCGGCTGCCAGATGGCCGATACGTGCGTAACGCGGGGTGTGAAGATCCTACATGGGGAGACGAAGCAAATCCACAAGACATGCCGTGGTGCAGACCACGAACAAGGCAGCCCTGCTTGTGGCGGATGTACTTGCCGAGCCCCTGGAGCTCCCCGTATCCCAGCCGGGGTGTCACCGTGCAGGCGCTCTGGGAAGCGTGCCCGTAAGTGCTCAGCTGCTTGCACGGGAGTTTCTCGGCAGCAGCCAGTGCATTAGTGCCACTTAGGATAAAAGCTGTCAGCGGGGCCGCGGCGCGTGCTCGGGGAGAAGGTGAACGTGGGAAGTGAGTAAACACGAACTCCTCTGGCAGCACTTGAGGAGCGTACGGGCTCCCTGCACCCGGGAACGGCGTCTGCGGGTTAGCAAAGTGACTTTGTGAGCAGACTTGTGTCTCGGCCACCCAGATGTCCTGCCGGGGAGGGGAGGGGAAGCCCTCCACGTGGACAGAGGGGCTCGCCGGGAGGGGAGACAACCAGCGGAGAAAGGACGAGGCAGCTGCTTTCCTTCCAACACCAAAAGCTCAAAGCGCTGGTTCGCAGGGATGTCTCCAACAACACTGGGCAAAAATAATAATAATAATAATAATTGCTTTGTATCTAAATAGCATCTTTCACCCAGGGTCTCCGCATGCAAATTAACATTCGCAAGAGCCCTGCAAAGCAGACCACTAGAAGAAATCGAGCAGAAATCGAGGGCCTGGGAGGTTAAACCATACGCTGGAAGCCAAACAGAACGGGGAGGGCAGAGGCCAGCACAACCAACTCGCAGCTCCTCTGCTGTGCAAGGCCGCGGGCTGGGGCTGGGGCTGGGGCTGGGGCTGGGGCTGGACATGGCTGACACCTCGTCGTTGCCCTTGGGCAAGTGGAAAGCACGGCTCAAGGCAGGAACAAACCTTCCCGAGTCAGGCCCGAGCATCTTGCGCGAACACAGCTGGGGTCAGAGAGCTCGGAGCAGACCCCGGACCGCCGTCTCCAAAGACGTGCCCCTTTAGGAGCATCCTCCCGAGCTGCTGGTGTAGCATCAGGACCCCAAGCAGCACCAGAGCTCACATTTGCACACCCCAGCTTGGCCCAAGCGTGAGCGTGCGGAGCAGTCACGAGCCCCCACAGGGCACCCACGCTGCGTGGCACGTGGACCAGCGCAGCAAGAGTGAAAGGGGGTGTTCGGTAGGCAAGGCCTGGCTCCCTGCGAGCGTGGCACGGGCAATCCCAATGCCCACCGCACCGCACGGAGCAAGGCGCTCCTGTGCTCCCACCCCTGGTGACACCTCTGCTCAGCTCCAAGGACCTTTCTGCATAACTGGGAGAAAAAGGCAGGTGTGGCTCTTAGCTAATTGACACCCAAAATGTGCTTCTGACTCCTCCCCAGCACCGCTTTCCCTCTCTGAAGGTTACTGGGCCTGGGAAAGGTGAAGGAGTGCTGGCAAATCGCTGAACACCCTGTTCATACTAAGAGGCATCGCTTCAGCTCTTTTTTATTCACACTGAGAGGCATAAGCTTTTATTCTTATTTGTACTCGAGCAGCTCCACGGAGTATTTGGTCTGCAATGTCAAACGCTCTGGGCCAGCCAGGCCTGCAGGCGAGGAACGGGTGACCGTCCAAAGAGCAAGCTCGGAGGCACTCCTGTCTCAACAGCCCCTGTGATCTTGCCGAATTAAAGCTGTCCTCTGCCATTGTCACGCCGGCTCCCAGCACTACACAGTCGCTCAGTAAAGGTCTCTGTGACCGTGGGTCAGAGGAAGCTTTGCAAAAAACTCCCTGCGCTCGATTCCAGGCACGGCCTGTCTGCTTGCAGGACCTCAAGCACCAATTGTCGCTATGTTCCCTGTTCCCCTCATTGCCTTCTGCAGATTCATTTCCCCTGGAAGCCGCGTGCTGCTCACTCGTACGATGGCTTTGTTCCATGAATGTGTTTGTCCCTCTTGCCGTAGGGTGCGGGATGCACGCGCACTGCCTCTCTAGCAGTGCCAGCTCCCCTGCACCAGCGTGCGTGGCTCAGCGGCTCTTCTCTTGGGCTTCTTCATGGTGTTATTTATTATTTCTATTTGCCTGGAGATCAGGACCCCCTTGAGCTTGTCACTGCACGCACACGCTGGAAGAAGAGCCGTCCATCCCGATGAAGCGGAGGAAGGAAACAGGGGCAAGGGCTGGGACCAAGGCTAGAGAGGAACCCAGTGGCAGAGCTGGACTGTACCCAAGCCTCAGTGCCCTAACTGCTAGAGCACGCTGCCTCCTCGGGTTTAAACACGGGAGGTAAAAATCCACCTTGGTCCAAGCCTGGCTGCATCGTGAGCGTGCGGTAGCCGCGGGCCCAGGCTCAGGAGCTGGCTGGCAGGGCAGAGGGCACTGCTCCCGTGGGGAACTGCAGCACCTGGTCTTGGGGGCAAGGGAGGGAAACAACCCCATGCGGCGCACGGTGGGGAGAGGCGCGATGCAAGCGCTGAGTGCATGCAGCCGCCAGCTCTCTGCAGCACGAGAGCCGAGCTCAGCCCCAAGATCCCTGCAGCCGTGGGGCTGCCGCGTCTCTGGGGATGTCCCGCAGCGGTGCGGGGTGCTTTGAGGCTCAGCCAGACACCTCCCACCGGGGAGGCCAGCGGGGACAGCTGCTCCTGGGTAGGCTCGCAGCTCTTGCTAGGGGCCGAGCTCTGCCTGGGGAAGGAGAGAGGCTTCTGCTGCTCTTGCGGGGAGGGCTGCGTCTGCGGGAAGGCTCCAGGCTGGGGCATTCGAGGCAGGAAGAGCTGCTCCTGAGCCTGCTTTCGCATTTCTTTCCTCCTGTTTCTGCTTCAAGTTCCAGTTCCAGATTATCGAGGCTCCTTCCCCCTCCCTGTAAAGCAGGCTGCGGGGTAGGGCGATTCCTGGCCTGGCCCTTGGTGGGAAAGCAGTGGCAGGCTGGGGCAGGAGTGGAGGGTGCATGCTGATTTGAAAGCAGAGCCCTCCTGGCGTCTTGGGCTGCTAAGGGGTCCAGACAGCAGCCTGGGCGGTGCAGCGTTGGACCTTGGAAAGAGGTCCCGGGCCCTGAAGCCAGTCTGGCCCCGCGTGGCTACAGGGCGGGGAGGAGAGCGGACGCGCAGAAGCCGGAGCAAGATGAAACTCGCCCATAAAAGTGAATTGTAGAGACGGAGACGCCCAGCTGCGCGGCGGGGCGATGTTTTACGGTGCAACGAGAGGACAGTGATTCACGTGAAATTGCAGGCAAATCATCTATTGCAACTGCACGATCAGCTCCACGACACCCGGGCTTGGTGCGCGGGCAGAAATGCAGCCCTTAGCTTGCAGCCACCGGTGCTCTGGTGCTTCCCGGGCCCGTGGGGCAGCGAGAGCCTCCGCTCCTCTCCAGCGCTCGGACGGAGCGGGAGCAGCCGAGCCCTTACCTCGGGGCACGTACGTTAGCGTGGCGTGAGCTGCTCTCGGAGATGTATTTATAGTCCTTCATTTGCAATTGATAATCTGGAGACCGGGCGCCTGGCGATAAATTTTCTCGCTGGGCTTCTGTCCCTGTGCGGCCCACGCGGCAGAAGGGAATAGATGGCTCATTTGCATAAGATAATGAACCTGCAGCAAAACGGCAACGCAACTTTGTTTTAATCATGACAGATGCTGTTGAAACACTTCGGTTCGGTCTGCCGGGGCTCTCGGGAAGGGAGAGGGAGCCGCCAGGCCTGCGGGACCGTAACCGTAACTCTCCGCCTGCGCCAGGACGGTCCCCGCGGCCGGCTGCAGGGCTCGAGAGGCGCAGGAGGGCTGGCCCCGGGCCGGGGGCTCGGCCCCGCTGCTGGCCGGCTCCGGGGAGCGGGAGGAGAGCGACGGCCAGCAAAGAGCGTGCAAAGCTCTGTAAAGAGGGAGCCAGACCGATGTCCCTGCGCCCCAGCGCTGCTCGAACCGCGGTGGGTTTTCACCTCCCGTGTTTACACCCGCGGAGGCAGCGCGGTCGAGCAGTTCGGGCACTGGGCAGGGTACCCGCCCGGCTCTGCCACGGGCGTCATCCACGCGGATGGATTGACTCAGCTCTTCCGCCGGTGCGGACAACACCAGGATTTGGCTCAGACACGACCCAAGCGAGCGGTTTGTGTGCGCGTCCTGCGTTCAGTCTACGGCAAGAAACCTGTCGCTGGAGCCTCCCTTCGCAGAGCTAGATGGAGTGCGTGGCCCTTATTTTACTGGCGCAGCCCATTACCGCACAGCCTTGATCCCGTCGTGGGAGATGAACTAAACGTCCCGCAGAGCCAGGCGTCAGGAATCGCTGAGGAACATTAGGAGAGAGACAATTAGTTAAGTAGCCTAGCCCCCGACATTCAGGCTTTGAATGCAAGTCGGAGCGCCCTGAAATCAATATGCAATTTGACGGGCAGCCAGCGCAAAGATTGATGGCCCGTTTCAACTGAGTCGTGTGGAACCGGCTCTCCCGGCTTCTTCGGCGGTGCCGGGTTTTCTTCTTCACAGGCCATTAAAAGCCCTAGTAAATGCTACGGTACACGTTTTTGGAGCAATCACAACAGACAGCGATGGCGGCTAATGCGATGCAAGCCAAGCCTGGCAGGCAGCAGGCAGACATCCATCACCAGTGGGTAATTGCTGCTATCTTGGGCCAGCTTATTCCAATCAATATAGCCTCTTTTACATCGGTATTCACCACGGCTCTCTTGTGTTCCTGAGCTTTAGAAAATGTTATTATCCAGACAAACCCCTAATTTCAACAGATTTGATTATCCGGGCAAATGAAAACACCGCAGACAAAACTGACTGGGATCCCGATGGCTGAGTGCTCGTCGGGCTTTTATTTATGTCTTTCTAACAGGATTTACGGTGCGCACCAGGGGCTCTCCAGGCTCACGAGCGGTTTGGAAGCAGCCGCCCTCTGGCATCCACCGACGCGGGCACAACACGGTGATTATCTCCAACTCCAAACACCTTCTCCAAGGGCTCGGGCTCCTCCACCGAGTTGAATGAAGCCCGCTCTCGCCCTCACCTGTTTCAGCTTCACCCGTGAGAGGAGCTTCGCGAGCATTGCCACGGGGCCCAAAGGACTGTGGTGGCAGCCCTGAAATACAAATCTGAGATTTGGCAACCGTTTGCATTTGTTCTTTTCTCCAAACTCCCTCGAGGCTTCCCCCCCCGAGCGCTGCTAGCGAGCAGAGGCCAGAGGACAAGTGTGCGGGGAGCGTGCGTGTGGCGGTGGTGCACGGAGCATTTTGTGTTCGCGAGAGCTGAAGTTACTCCCAACCACGCGCACAACGGGGACGCGCCGTGCGACTGCCAGAAAGCTCCAGCTCGGGTTTTCCGTGCGCTAGGAAAGCGGTCGTCGAACCGTGATGAAACGGTCTCCGGAGGCAGCCAGCACGCAGCGGCCAAAGACCAACCTGGTCGAAAATGGCCTTGTAGCGTAAAAATCATTTTTATGCAAATGATCAATAAAAACCAAACTCAGAATTACCCCTGAAGCTTTATCTTGAAAACTGCTGGCTCTGCTTTGGGGGGAAGATCCATCGCCCTGTAAAGAGGGCATAGGAAAATGTGGGGGGCCTGCCTTGGCTGCGGGAAAACGGAAGGGGGATTTTGTATCGCAAACCATCGATTAAAGAGAGACGATTAAAAACACAAGCTTAGTTTTCCCGTTCCGTATCTAGAGCGCTTCCCTCTGAACAGCAAGCGGTAACGCCGTAGTTCAGCAAGGCACTTTGATCACCCCTGTTAAAAAACTTCTAGACACACGCTTAATTTTGAGCATGTGCTTGAGGTCCAGCCATGTCCAGGAGACGTCTTATGAGCGTGCTATGTCTGAATCAGGCTACTTTCCCGACGGGGCTCGAGTCTCCCAGCATCGAGCTAAGCAAGGCAGGCTTTCAAATGAGGTGTAAAATCAGGACCCTAAATCGTGTCTGCTCAGGACAGGACGCTCCCTCCCCTCCCCTCCCCTCCCCGAGGCTGGGAGCGTGCTGCCGGGATGCAGCGCCGGTGGCTCCTGTCGTGGGCCACACCAGAGATGGCTGCGTTTCTCTGGTGAAACGATTGCTTTTATGTTGTTTTAGTTCTAGATCCCTTCAGTGGGAATAAACGGCTATAAAAATGTAGAAGAGGAATTATTTAAACTCCACCGAAAGTGTACATCACTCATCAAATTGGAATCACCCCCTAAATTTCCAGAGCTTCCGAGGATTCAGCTTGCTAGCTCTCGCTGATTTAATGATCCTGTTAATTTTAATGGCCAGGCTGCCTTTCCCACTAACTTTAATGGAGTTGGGTGGCTAATAAAAATCTTTGCAACTCTTTGAAAAAGTTCAGATTAAACATTTAGTCGAGTTCATATTTCACACGTTATGGTGGTATTGACCTGTTTGTCTCCGCATTATGGAGCCACAAAACCTGCAACATGAATTCATTGCACAGTAAAATCCTGAAAGGCGAAACATAAAATGAACATTGTGCTTTATTCCTTGAAAGGTTCATTAGCAGCAGGTTCACAAGAGGCCCCCGCCTCATCAAAACCCCTGTGCACGAGCCCGACCTGGGAGAGACAACCCAGCGCCCGACCCGCACGGGGTCTGTAGCCTGTTGGAGGCTCTGCCCCGTGCCTGCAAAGCAAATGGCCAGATGAATGCACGCACGCCACTAACTCCGGCCTCACTCGGTCAAGCGTATCACGGAGGCTTTGCAGTGCCAGGGTGCAGTGCCACGCCACGCCACGCCACGTGGCCAGCCCAGCCTGCAGCTCCCACCAGCTGCGCCAGCCGCCCCGCACCGCTCTGCTGAGCGGCTGGAGGGAGCCCAGCCCGTTTCTCTCCTGCTGCTTGGTCAGAGGTAAGGTAACCTCGAGGTTTCCAGGGCCGTTTCCGAAGCAGAAGGTGCTGGCGACAAGCCTGGTCTGCTCCTGAGCTTCTGTTCCTTCGCGCAGCACAACCAGCTGGGCACAGCAATTGCCACGGCATTTCAATGCACCGCACTTACCCTGAAAGTGGCCTTGGAGGCCAGAGAATAAAGAGCTCCAAATGCACACGCAGTTGGAAGGACTGCGGCTGCCGACAGGGCTAGTTAATGTGGCGGAAGCTGCTAATGCCTCTCGGCACGACTCGGGCTGCCCTGGGAAGCAGGGCAGACGCTGCAGCTGATGCAAAATGCGTCGGCCCACCTTCTCGCAGGGCCGACGTGTCAGAAGCACGTCGCTCCGTCCCTCCAGCATCCGCATGCGTCCCCAGCAGGCGTCCGGGTGCAAGCCGAGGTGCTGGTTTTGACCGAGAAGGCCCTACACACCTAAGGGATCGCCTGCTCCCTTATGCCCCATCGCAGTCCCTGCAGGTACCACCCGCGTGCCACGGCGCCTTGGTGAAGCCGCGCTGGGCGTCGTTCTCAGCAGCTGCTCCTCAGCTCTTGGACACCCGAGTCCAAGCCTCGACGTCTTCCAGAAACACTGCAAGAGGCAGCAGTTTAGCAACCAAAGCTGAGCCAGGATGGCAGGTCTCTGCTTTGTTGTTCTTTTTCCTCTAATTCCCTTGTTCTGGCTGCCCTTTTAAGTTATGCTGTTCCTCTGAGCAACTCTGAGTCTTTCTTGGGAAGGGCAGCGTATAAATCACGTGCATAAATCAATCTGTGGCAGGACACTCCTGGACTTGCCTCCACAGGGCTGGTCTTTCCAGGCAGCGTTGCTCCACCATGAAGCAGGACCTGATGAAGAGTGCCTTGCATTCAAAAGCTTGTCAGGCTCCATCCCAGCTCCACAGTTGGCCCATTAAAAGATATCACCCTAAGAAATACTTGCTTCTTGAGTAATAAAATAAATTTTAAAATGCTGCTAAACTGAAAGGAGTAAAGGGGGGAGGGGGGGAAGAGCCCAAAGTCAAAACCTTATTCATAGAAATTATCGGGGCTGGAAGGGACCTCCAGGCGTCATCTAGACCGACCCCTTGCTTGAGGCAGGATCATCCCAATCCAAACCATCCCAGACAAAGCCACAGCTTAAAATATTAATAAAAGTGCATAGTTTTGGTGTCCTATTCGTGCAAAGACCCGTTTCTACTAAGTGAACATTTCAACAAGAGCCGTTCAACAAGCACGCGTGGCCAAAACAGTCAGGATCCAGCCTCCCACCTTCTCAAATGACGCCGCTTGTCCCGGCCTTTCCCCTTCCCTCTGCCCTTCAAGGTCTGCGGCATCGAAACCCAAACACGAGGCGCCTCCTTCCTTTAAGCAGAATCGTTTAGAAACACTTTGCTTCTGGTGCACACTGGAATATGTAAAAAAGCCTTTCATAGTCTAGTGGTGCGCCTAAGGCAGCATCCTAATTAGATCATCAATAACCCAGAGCAGCTGCTCAGAAAGAATTCAGCTGTTCAAAGATGGAAAAGTCCATTAACTTTATTGCTTGAAATGTTGGACATGGTTTAGACAGAGGATCACTGCCAAATTATATAAACCACCCAAATCTTCCAGATGAAAAGAGTTCAAGCAGGACGGGGCATTTTTTAAACTGTCATCGCCCCTCAGGAGTAAGGAGGATGCCTCTATCTCCATTAATATTATTGCTGAAAAGCGGCATGTCTGGTGGCAGTGGCACGCTCCACATCACTGGGCCGCTCCGAAGAAGAGGAGGTCTCGGGGTTTTGCTTTCTTCTTTAACAGGCAGCTGAGAGCGGGAGTTTCCGTGCATGCAGACAAGGAGAGTCCAGCCAGACGTTGCTAAAGGAGGGCCGTACGCGTATCAGGGAGGAAGGCATCCGAGCCTGGCATTGGGGCAGATAAGTGTGCAGACGCCTGCGTGCACCGCTGACCCTGGAGCCCGGAGCTCTTGGGGGTTTATTCCTTCAGCGATTCCCAGCCCTTCCTGTCGTGGCTCCAGACAGAAGCGAGATGGGCAAGAACCAGCACAAAAAAGCAATTTT
The DNA here is from genome assembly GCF_000455745.1 of Alligator sinensis. Lineage (NCBI taxonomy): Eukaryota > Metazoa > Chordata > Crocodylia > Alligatoridae > Alligator > Alligator sinensis. The sequence goes on along the minus strand of NW_005842680.1, from coordinate 501,763 downwards.
TTCTGAGAACCACCCAGGCTCGGCAGGACCTCAAGGAAGATTCTGCTTGGAATTAGCCAGAAATACGAGCCGAGACATCCCCAGGCACTTTGCAAAAGACGCACAATTAACGTAATAAATAATAGAGTCTGCAACTGCCAGCTAATGTGCCATGACGGAAATCAGCAAGGGATTCGTGGTGCGATTCCAGCAGCAGCGCCGACTCGTCTGGAAGATCTCCAGGCAGCGAGATCACAGCCGCTGTCCACGGGGCGCGGCGACGCACCAACGCGATCGGCAGGCTGGCACGGCGTGAACCTAGGTGAGGCTTTGCTGGCACAAGTGTGCTCCAGTGATGCTGCTCCGACCCCATTCCTGCATCTGCAGCAGGGACCAAAGTCGCTTAAGGCCCCTTCGTGGTCCCAGCCGTGCGCACGCGGCTGATTTTGTGACGAGCCACGCGGTACGTGGCATCCGTCCGAAAGCCCCAGGTCCCAGAAGCACGTCATTTGGTGAGGACCTTGCTTTGCTTAGAAAGAAGCTTCCAGTCTTCACAAAGGCAGAGGAACATTGGAAACCAGCATCCCCTAAATCTTCACGCCTGACTCTTGGGACCGACCTGTCAATGCGCCGCTTCGACAGCTTGCCGTGCAGCCTCAAGGACAGAGCACAGGGCTTTCGGTCTCCCCTCTGACACTAGCTACCCAAGTGCCCCAGGGCAAGTCACTTCACCCCTCCGTTCCTTAGTGTCCCCACCAGCAAAACGAGGGGGCGAGGAGACTGATCTCGTGCGGAAAGCAGGTGGGAACCTGCTGGTTAGCAGCGCTCTGGAGGAGCAGAGCGTTGTTCACGTGCTGGCTGCGTGCTGGGGCCACGTTTGGACTTCGAACCAAAGGAGCCCTCTGCTCCGTGGGGCCGTCGGCTCCTAGCTGAGAACACCCTTAAAGCAGTGGCGTGTGGTTCGGAGCCCCAGCCACATCCACATCCACATCCCACGCTGCGCGCTGAAACAGGTCTGCAGGAGGCTTTCATCCAGCTCAGTGCCAGGACACACCGGTGTGCGGGTGGTGGGTGTGGATGTCCACGCGCGTGCGTGCTTAGGAGGAGGCGGAAATGGGTATTATGAAGACAGAAATGTTTTAACAAGTCAGAAGAAGAATCATGCAATTAAAATGGAGCTAATTTGCCATATGGAAATAAAGACATAAAAATACAGGGGGAGGAAAAAAGGCCGTAAAATCCTCATCTACTTATCATCAAGTACAGCAGAAGTATAAGCAAATTATTAAGCATTTCAGTAACCGTGGAGTTGGAAAACATGGCAATATTGCAAGCAACACAACAGGCTTAATAGCTCTCAAGTTGTTCAGGAGAGAAAGAAAGTTACACTTTATCTGCCCATAAACATGATAAACACTGCACAGTATTAATTAGCAGCAATTAGCCGGTATAGTGACTCTCTGTTAATGCTCTAGAAAATGAACCCAGATGTCGAAGGGATCACAGACCACAGCCTACAATGGGGCCTTGTGCTAGGACAGCACGCCTATTATGTATGTCATGTATTTGCCGCCTGCCCCCAGAAAGGCTCAGGTGGTTTGCAAGAAACAAAGGTGACATAAAAACAGATAAAATCTTATAATGAAATAATAAGTGATAAAGCAACTCCCCAAACAAGGACCTAGGCAGCATCCTGGAGCTCAACCCTTCCTGCGAAGCACCTGCTCGGATAAGAAGGTCTTACGGGGCTTCCAGACGACGTCCAGGCTCGAGCCCCGGCCGACTCGGAGGGAAGGGGGGTCCAGAGCGGAGCAGCGACGCTCGAGAGTGACCCCAAGGTGTTTTCTCCCAAAAACTCAGTGCACTGATGGGTCTTGCATGAAGCTGCTCTCAGCTGAGTTTAGGGATTGCAATGCAAAGCATGGAAGGAAATGGTCCCCACGGTAGATGACACGGGCTGCACATGGTTTTGCTCCCTGGCCCCAAAAGACCCACTTACTTTTGGTGTCATTGATCCCGCAGGTGAGCAGACCACGGGACAGTGCTATTCCTGTGGGGGATGAGGACAGCCGGACCTTCGGGGGCTGGAGAGCTTCACAGGAAAACCAGGCAAAGAGCAAACCCTGGCTCATCCCCTTTGCCGTGGTTCCACTTTGGAGGCTCAGTAGTACCAGGTGGAGAGAGCCATGCACCCCTTCACGCAGGGGCAGCAGCACAGCCCCGCTGGCTGGGAAGCCCTTTCCGGCCGAGACAGCGATTGCTCTAGAGCAGCGGTTTTCAACCCATGGGCCATGGAGCCCCGGGGCTTGCAGACTTCCTAAGGCATCCACGAAAGATGACTGTGGTCCATCCAAAGTGTGTGAATACCCACGCTTGCAATGCAAAGGGGTCTGCACCTCCTTTTGAGAAATGAGAAAAAGGTTGGAAACCACTGCTCTATGGACATGGCAAGTGGGAAACAGCCAGGGCCTGCAACGGGGCACCTGAAGGCACCATGGAGAGAAAAGGGCATCTCCCCGGGCAGGACAATCAGGGGCGGCTGTGCCGGAGGAAGGGTGACTGCCTGCTCAGGGCAACCGTCCTCGGCCGGCTGACGGCAGCAGAGCAAGAAGAGGGCGCAGCGAGAGGCACCAAAACGCTGCAGCAGGGACTTAAGGCGGGATGTGCTGCAGCACAAGGCAGAGCACAGCGGCGTGACTGGCCTCGGCAGTCGTTAGACCACGGGACGGAGGAAGGAAGGGACTTAAAAGACCTTAGGAAAACCCTGCCATCTGGAGCTCAGTCTGCGCTGAAGTCTCCTAGTGTGACAGTGCCAGCGTCCATCCTCCAGGCAAGAAGGAGCTCTCCCTGCAAGAGTGACATCCGATCCGTGCTGTGACTGATGAGAGCGGACACGTCGCTGTCCCCGGGCCGGCCCGACACCGCGTGCCCACGAGGCAGCAGTCAGCATCTGTAGCATCACGACCTTCTTAGCCGCAGGAGCCACTCTCCAAGTATCCTTGGCTTGGTAGTTGGAAAGGAAAGCCACACACTCCCAGGGGAATTTGCTTCCCAGAATGAGGGCCCAGCTAGTCTGGCACTCTCACAACTTCTCACTGACATCCTGCAAATTTGGGCATGTGCCCAAGGCATCCCGGGCATCTGCATCAGAGCTGCAAGCACGCAGATAACTAGAAACAAAACACAACAACGAAATCCAGCAAAGACCGACAAGCTCCTAGTCCCTTAATCAAGCCAATAACTGTTTGGGTCTTTTGCAGTAACTACTTGTTATAACTAATTAGCAAAATTAATCGGGGGTTAAAGATTCTACTCAGAAATAATTGGCAAAAATAATTTCCCAGCCACACTGCAAAGCCCCATTTCATTCCACTGTGGGTGCCATAAATTCCCATCAAGCTAAGAAAATATGGAGCAATTTGAAAACACTGATATAGCAATAAAACACTGATCTCAGGCAAATGGAGTCTGGTAACGTGTAAAACGGGGCTATATATTATCCTGCCGGAAAATTCTCCTGGGGGAAATTAGGTTACAAAAAGTTTGGGAAACTTAATACAAGCAATGAATTTCTCCAGTGGAAACAAAAGGGACGTGGCAGTATCCGCACGACATTTTCCTTTGCTGGAAGGTGGCCGGCTGCAGCCTGAACTCACGGAAATAGCCCCATCTCTTCCCATTTTTCATGTGCGCGGCACATACTCCCCGGAGCTGGGTGTTTATTTAGGGAAAGGATATTTCCATCGTGCCCTGCAGCACTGCAGTGCCCGTTGCCGTAGGGTTCACAGACGTGGCATGTTCAGATTAGGAACATCATTAATAAGAAACGTCCAGCTGCTACGGGGGGAAATACGGAACGAGCTAAGCAAAACCGTCCTTTCCAGCTGCGTGCAAAATCAGACCGGATACAGTCACATCAGCATCACTGGCCTCCTGCTTCCCTGGACCCTTGCCGGACCCCTCTTCGTTAAAGATAGCAATGCCCAGACAGCATGTGACGGGGGCTAGAGAGACACGGAGGAGATGGGGGACCCGCGTTAACTCGTGGTTTTGCTGAGACAAATTGCTCACTGATGAGCGGTTCGTTAATGCCAGGGGCACCTTCAGGAGGCTGGTTCAGCGCTGGGTGGAGCAACTCCGGTGCCCTTTCCTATCCCCGTTCCTCACCAGCCTCGCCGTGCAGGAGGTGGGCGTTGGGGTGGGTGCAAGCCTTGGTGATGGGCCGCTGGAGGACGCCCCGTGCCCAGGATGCTCCCCTGCCCCGCAGCAGCCGGCACGGGGGTTTGACTCTGGCCACAATCCCGGCAAGGACCCTCTGCATCATCACGTCTGGGGCAGACCCGTTGCCTGGCCTCGCGCCAGTCGTGGAAGACTGTTTCCCTTTCCTCGTCGCTGTAGGCAGAGGTGACGCGGGCTCATCCCTACTTCCGCAGGGCATTTGGGGAATTAATTAGCTGGTTTTACGCCGGGTGCTGGGAACGCAGAGTACCGATCTCAGCAGAGCCGGGCGGCCCGGCCCGGCCCGGCCCTCGCCTCGCCTCTCCCGGCTTGCTTCGCCGGAGCTCACGCTGCAACCGCTCACGTTTGCTCCCTGCCTTGCCTTCAGCTCTCGCCAAGTTTGGCCGCCACAGCTGTTGGGCAGTTTAGCGGCGTTCAGCTGAGTTCAGCGAAATGTCACTGGGTTTCCTGATTGTCCATGAAGCCTTGAATGGCTTCCTGCTAATTTATCCTAGGTTGCAGCACGTGGGAGGGGGCAGGGGTCGGCTCGGGGCCCCTTGCCCGCTCCTCACCTGCAGCTGGACTGCGAATGCAGCAGCTTTGCTCGTGTTCGGCCCATCCAGCTTGGCAAGGCGCTGATCTCATCGATCTTTGGATAATGCTTCTGCTGCAACCTCGTGCAGAAATCTTGACCGGCGCTCCCTTTGCGGACCGTGCAAGCCTGGCTAACAGGCCAGGAAGCGAGCCTGGCTGAGCAGCGATATAGCATGCAATGCGAGCGTCCCCAGGCAAAGGGGTCTCCGCTCCTGGTATCCTGGCACCTTTTAGAGCCATTCACCATCCTGCTTACTCAGCTGCATTTTTAATTAAGGCTGGTTTTCCCTGCTACCTGGTCCGGTTCCTTTTTTAAGTCTCACCCAGCTCTTTGGGGTGCTGGCACGGAGGCTGATGCACCAAATCCAGCGCCGAGGTAGGTTGTTTTGTTTAGCTGAGAAACAGTTTTGCAGAATTTAGCCAGTGAAGACCCGGAGAGACATCATTTGATTAGAGGCGGCCACGTTGTGCTTGCAAGAGGGAGGTCTGGCTTAACTAATTCGCTGGATGTGATCCAGGATCTCACGGCTCTGCGAGACAAGGGGGAGGGAGCCAGCTCTTCTGCGCGTATACTCGACTCTTCAAAGCCCACCGAGATGCACGGCCACGCGCAAGGGAAGAGGGCTTGCTCAGAGAGAACCCACTTTGGGGCCTTCCCTCGCATAACACACGCCTGAATTTTTCCACTAATGAAAATCAATATCAAATGCAAGATCATTTGCTGACTGCCTTAAAAACACTGGAAAAATAATGAGGAGAAGATGAAAAGGTTTAGGAGCATTTGGGATATTTCTGTCTGCTGTGCAAAGGTGCTAGAGAATGGGATAGCGGGGGGAAAATTGCCATTTCTACACAGGCCTTTGGTTTAGTGAGAATTACAGAGCAGAGCAATCTCGCTCGGCAAGATTGTATGTGTTTTTCCAGCGATTTCGATAGTCTGGCCGTTGTTTAAACCCAGTTAACTTCTCAGGCTTTCCCCGTGCCACAGCTAGAAAACGACGATACATTTTTCTCCAATTTTGATGTTCGGCTGAAA
>NW_005842680.1:490939-495905 GCF_000455745.1 Alligator sinensis | reverse complement strand
TTTCCCTACTCTGTTCTGCAAATGAAAATCCTGCTGTGTGCGTGTGTTTTTCAAATAAGGAAAATCAGGGCAGAGCCCATTTACTGTAACTGGATTGTGGAGAAAACCCGATAACGGCTCGGTTTTCCCACTTCTGGATTTTGCGCGGGAATCCTTCGAGTCGCCTGCACCACGACGCCCCGGCCGCGCCGCGCCGTGCCGCGCCGCGCTCGGAGCTCCCCGGCCGTGTCGGCAGCGAGCGAGCCGGCCGCGTACCGATAGATGGGGCTCGCGAATGTGCAGCGTGCTTCATCTGCTCCCGACAACACATCAAAGCCGTTGTCGGTGCCCTGGAAATGTCTTATTGTGCGGTTGACCCGGAGGTCCTAAATCAGACACGGGAGGGGCATGCCGCAGCCCAGGGGCAGGCGGGAAGGTCACTGGGCCCCTGCGGTCAATTGATCTGCGGTCCCTGCACGAGACAAGATAGGTAGCATTGCTCAGACCGGGGACCACGGAGGACAGCCAGGCTATTACATTGCAGCCTCTGAGACACAGACCATTTTGCAGCCAGCGCGTAGACTGGCTCGCGACAAGAAAGACTCGGCCAAGTCGAACAGGGTGAAATCCGCCCCCCGTCTGAGAGCCTCCAAAACATCCCAGATGGGCAAACCTGTCCTCGCCCCTCGAAGAGAAGCAGGCGTCTGCAGAAAGGGACCCAGCCGGGCCGTCGGGCAAGCGGCACGTGGACTGAAGAGGCCCCCGGGCAGCTTTTGTGGGAAGAAGGAGGGGAGGATGGACAGGGGAAGCGATGGAGCAGAGGGGGGTGAGACTCCTTGCAGAGGTGAGCGGCTGCTCCTTGTACAGCCGTTTCGCCCGGCCTTCCCCGTGCAGGCGGCCGTGCCTTCGGCCTTGCCAGGTCGCGGCTACGGGACCGACCGGCCCCAGCTGCCGGCCGAGCGCATCCACCTCCGCCGCGCGCCAGCCAGCACCCTTCCCCTGCACGCCGCTCGGCGTGTCACCAAGAACGAAAGCCGGTGCAGGAAACCTGTGTCAGTTTGGGGCAAGTTGGGTTTTCTTCAGCTTGATGTTAAAAACAAAGACCGTGATTTATTTTTCTATTATGTTTCTGTTGGGGGAAAGAAAAGATCAATACTTTTCAACAGATTTTAAAAATGTTTGTTTTACCTTTAAAAAAAAAGGTCCCTTGTCTTTCAAAATATGTTTTCATGAAAAAAATGTCAACCGGGCCTTACGCTACACGCTCCCTGGTACACCCTTGGAGGAGGCCATGCCAATGCAACTCTGGCGTGGAGGGAGACTATCCTCGCCCCACCGTGCGCCGCCAGAAAGATGCTCTGACACCAGAGCCCGAAGCCCTGGACGGGAGACTTCGCCCAGCCCCTTCCCCTCAGGAAACTCGTATCAGGCTTTTGGTTTCCTGACGGGTCTAAGCTTTACAACCCGAACAAAAGTGGGAAGAACATATATTTTCTCCCCTGTCACCAGTTTATTGCAAAACAGGTTTTATTGATGTGCTAAACATGCATTTTAAATTATTATGAAGTATAATAAAATGCCATAAAATCATCAATTTTCAATGGAAGATGAAGGCAATAAAACTTCTCTGCGCTGTACAGTCTGCATTCCCGTCCAGCTGCTGCGTGTTCGTTAACCTCCAAGGTTAAACGTACAAAAAAGCAGAGCCAACTTTTGGATTGCGAGGCAAGCGTGTCTGATTTAAATGGGGTGTGCATGCTTTTTTAGCTGTGGACCCTTGTACTTCTGAGTTTACTGGAGGCATGCACAAAGCACCTGGGGCCGCATAAAAACCCAAGGGCAGTGAAAAAACAACGGACTTTGCTTTTCCTCCCTCAGGCTCGCGGCTCCGCAGGGCTTGGAGAGGCCAGGCGGACCCCCGTCCTCCCCGGGACGCTGCTCCTGGCGCCCACGCGGAGGCTGCTTCTCCGCTGCTTGCCACGATTGCTCCTACCCTCGTGCCCTTGTCGAGGGACGCGAGGCACCACTTCCAGCCACCCCAGGGCCGTGGCAGGTGCAGCCTCCCTTTGGCGGATGAGACTATTCGTGTCCTAGACCCTGGCCTGCAGATTGCTTTGAGACGGCTGAATTACCAGCAGCTGGTACCGAGACGGCGGGTTATAAAAGCCCGTTCAGATGCTACCAGGGAGCAGACGAGAGCCCACGGAGTATCACTGCACCCTCTGCTTGCATATCTCTGATATCCGCCGCCCTTCAACACCCTGATGTCTTTTAAAATGCACAGCCAGCTCAGATACCTGGCTCCTTCTCCCATGTGGCGATACAATGCAGCTCAGATTAATTCCTATATTTAGCCTCCTTCGACGAGATTCCTTTGTAATGCCATCTTTGTTTACGATGAAAATACCCTCTATTGTGAATTTTGCTTTCTTGCATCCAAAAGCAAGAAGCTTTTAAAAATGCTCAGTTAATATTTCTGACCAATTTATTCCTAACAAATGATAGCTCGGCAACACATGGGGGTTGTGCAAGAGCCGTGTTAAACATACCAGAAAAGGGAGCTTGCAAAGAAAAGAAAATTAATGGCAAAAGAGCTCGTGTCAGTTTTATGTTTTTTCCTCATTGTTTACAATTGATGAAGTCTCTTTCTCCCCTTAAAATGTAAAATGATTTCTCCGGTGCTCCCGGGGGATGCATTAGACTTTTGGACTATCAGCTCAAGCCATCCCTTCCTGAGATTTTAAATTAATCACTCTGATTACAGCTTTATTTACTCACTGAGGTCTACTTAGTCCTTTCTTTGTTGCTGTAAAAAGCTTGTTATTCTCCTTAATTGAGCAAGCTTTTGTAAACTGCATCCCTTCTTAGTAATTACTTTCCTGAATGAGAGCGGAGTTCCTAATTACTAATGCCTCTCCTGAAATCTCTCTTCTGACAAGCAGCACGGAAACGGCACGTGGGCTGATCCGCGCGGGGTGGAGATGTTGACCGAGAAGACAAACCTGGAGGCGATGGTGACCGAGAAGGGCAGCGCTGGGCCAGCGGGCTTCTTCGTGCTCACGCCACCGCAGCGCGCGCTTTGATCTCGCCCTGCGCAGCGGGTCACCACCTTGATTGCCGAAGGCCGGTGGGGTGAAGAAATGCGCCCAGCGCAGCGCTGAAGCCTGTTCTAGGATTGTTCACCGAGTCAGGGCAAACTTGGCAAATGATTTCAGAGATTTTTTTTTTTTTTTTGTAATTTTGGAAAAGTTACGGCCTGTGCTCCAAGTGAACCATTTCAGTTTGTCACTTTGGAATGATATTTCCAGACTAATTCACCCGAGTACAACTAATACATATACATACACACACATACACATATATACATATACACTGAGAAGGGGGGAAATACCTTGCTAACGAAGCAAAACCTTTCATTGTGGGGCAAGTAAAACATAGTGTCAGAGCATAAATCAAGAGTGGCTTGCCCACCGTCAGGCCACCAGACTGGGCAGAGCTGTTTTCCCTGCCCAGTGCCCTCTGGTCTTGACCACAAAATCAGAGCAAACATATATTTTGTGCACCCTCCCCAGATTTATCACTGAGACATGCCTGAGAATTACTGCACCCATCTGTTCATCAGCTTGCATTTGACACCTAAAGGGAGCATCTACACATGCACTTTAATGCATATTTGTCTATTTTAATGCACATTAAAGTGGCAATAAAAAGATGCTCTTTAGTTAATATGCATTAAACTAGGCTAATGTGCATTAAGCGTCACTTAAAAACCTGTGCTAACGCACATTTTCCTAGTACCTTGCAATGGAGGTACTAGATTTAACACACATTAACTAAAGTGTGTTAATGCACATGTAGACGCACCCAAAGTGAGCCTCTGTTTGTGCTCTTTTCTTCTTGTGATGGGTGTAACTGCAAATGCTCCACCTGCAACACCAGACCACGCACCTTTCCTGCAATGGCACTGCAATGCCAGGTTCGCTGCCCGCTCTCGCCCCGCTCCAGCAAGCGGGATGCTTTCTTTGCGACGTGGCGTCGTGGGAGCTGGTGCGCCCTTAGCACCCCAGAGCCTGCCGACTTGTGTGGTTTTAGCGAATTAAAATTCTGCGTGTGCTTTGACTTCAGTTTGATGAGTTGAGAGGGAAATTTGGGAACATCTGGCAGTAATTTTTTGTAAATATTCTGAGTGCACGCGTACCATACGACTTGCACGTGCAGTCTATACCAGCCGTCACGGCGTGATTTCACTGACCGAATTCTCACAACTTTCTGCTCAGAAACTGGCCGCAGACCATTATTCACAGATGGTTCTGTTGAGCCCCAGCTCAAGTCTGGGATCGTGCCCGGTATGCAAAGGCCAATAAAGATACCAGGGGTGAAAGTACAAAGAAGGTTTATTGCTAGCAATAAAAGGTGCGAGCGGAATATTTTCACATAACAAGCACACCAGATTACTATTTCTAAGCATCTTTTATACAGGAGTTTTTGAGCCTTCATAAGCATCCTTGTTTGCTGATTGGTTATAAGGGAGTGACGCAAGGAGTTCTTTACTGCGCATGTCTCTATACCTGTGTTTTAGCCATGTATCTCATTTCCATACATGTATGTTTCATTAGCATACTTCCTCCCCACCTCGGGGCGTGATTTTTAGTATTTTAATGAGCCCTTTAACCCAGTACTTTGCTTCTTGCTTTTGTTTTCAAGCCCCCTTTATCTAGGACTGTCTCCTACTTATCATCGCAGATGGGCGTTCGTCACATAACATTCTCTTCTGCTTCGTCTCTGAGTAGTGGTTTCTAGGTCACTCCTTACAGTTCAGCACACCTTTCAAACCGTGGTTATATTTGAGATCATGGGAAGCTGGCAAGCAACTGGGGGGCAGAAACAGCATCGACATCAATCAGATGCACGATTTGTTATGAACCATTTCCTCTCCTCCTTCCTTTCAGCGTCCGTAAAGGGCAGGGAAAATGCACTTTGCTGCAGC
>NW_005842680.1:485530-490929 GCF_000455745.1 Alligator sinensis | reverse complement strand
AAAATGAACCCTGCCAGTGCAGAAGAGAGACCAGAGAAGGCATTGAGGTACCAGGTAGTGAGACCCAGGTGGCTGTTCCTGCTGGGTGCCAGGCCGTGTCTTCCTGGCGCTAGGCAGAAAGCATCTGGAAGGCTTTGACGCAGCCGGGAACAAGAGAGACGTCATAGCCAAGTCCCAGAGCTGGCCCTTGTGCTGCTCCGTGCAAATTCCCGCATCGCGCCCCAACCCTGGGCTGGGATTGCCCACCCACTGCAGCCGCCGTTCCCAGACACGTGGCAATAGGCAGCACAGAAACGGCGCCGATTTGCTTGGAGAAATAAGCATGCTGCTGCCTGCTGTATCCTCGACACGGGGCTTTTCCTTAGGGGGTCTCTGATCGCTGCCTCGCCTTGGCCTGACCCTGCTTAGCGGCTGGGACCCGACGAGCTCGCAGCTCACCCAGCGTCTGTTGCAGATGCTGCCAGAAGCCGTAAATATGTCCGACTCGCTTTGGTCCTGTCGACCCGTCTGCGCGTCTGTCCCCCTCCAGCAGCGGAGCGACTTTCTGGGTAGTTGTAACGCTGGGCGAGTGAAGCAGCTTCTGCCTTTAGTCACACGAGCAAATATCAATATTTCATCTGTAGGTGAATATGCAGCACGGGTTTCCTTGGAGGATGGATCGTCCAACCCAGCGAGAGGCTTGGGGAATGGGCACCTCCCCAAGCTTTTCACCTGTGAAGGCTGATACAGCTGCAGATCTGAGCCCGGCAGCATTTGAACGAGGCGACCCTCTCCTAAAAACGGGGCGGACTGAGCGGAAGGGCTTGTCTGGGCAAGGGGCAGGGAAGGGGTCGGGGTCTGTGGGGTGTTCAGAGAACCGTGGTGACAAGCAGATGCAATGAAACCACCGCGGTGCAGTGACCTGCACGCAGGTTTTACTGCTCTGTCCTCCCATGGACACTGCAAACCCTTCCCGAAAGGCCCAGGCCCGTTTACCTGGGGAGACGGAAGCCGGCACAAACAGAAACCCTGCCAGCAACAAAGGCAACGCTTGCAAAACTGCCAGATTTCACCTAAACAACCAACAAAACCTCTGCGCTGGCATGCCCAGGGCAGGGCTGGGTTGGCGGAGCAGGGGGCAACACGATGGGAGCGGGTCAGGACTCGACCCTTCGGCAGGCACGGGGGAAAGACATCCGAGCGTTGCCCAGAGACACAATCGATATTGGAAGTGGCTGCAGTAAAATGGCCCGCACATGATTGCTCTTCTCATGAAATCACCCTCTCCGCCTTCTCATCCTTGCTCCTTGCTGTAGGCCTAAGGAACATAATGACAGGTTGGGGACTTTCAAAAATGAAATTCCGGCACCACTTTACACAAAAAAGCCTCTTAATTCCTGATGACAATCACACCGTGATTAGCGGGTAAGCCCATGTGCCAGTTCTGCGTGCACCTCGTCATCAGGAGCGCCCACACAAAGCTGAACGGGAGCTCGACGGAGATTCAAAACACGCAGGCAATTAGCAGCGGGGGAAGACATTCCCCGTCCTAGGAAACGTTGGGTCGATTGTTTCCCCGCTCCCCGCCTGACCTGGAGCGTGGCCGCCCGGTGCTGTCAGCAGTGGTTTGGACACGGACACGGCCACGGCCACGGCCGAGGCCAGCACAGGAAGCGATGCTATCGCAGCGATCTGGGATACATTTGCAGGCCCCCAGGCAGCGTGTCCTCCTGGCAGCTCCGGCTGTTTGCAGGTGGTGCTGGTGCAGCGCAAGCCGTTTCCATGCTGCAAATCACAGCACCCAGCTGCAGTCTCGTCCTGGCACCCCGTCCCTTCCCTGCGTCCTCTGCCTCGAGCTCAGCCTCCCCCGCCCCTGTTGTGAGAGCAGTCGGTGCACTGTGCAGCACCGTGCGCGGCCCTGCCCCTCTAGATGACAAGCTTTGGAGGCTCGTCTGCAGCAGAGGGCATAGGGAAGGGACGGCGAGGCAGGGCAGGGTTGAGTGCAGCCATTGCCTCGTTCGGCAGGTGCTGAGCCCTTGCTGGCAGTGAAGGTTGCAAAGGAGGAGGAGAGATGCCGCCACTTATTGCATCTGCTGTGCATTTGGGCGCCCAAGTCCTACCCCGCCGAACCCTGTAGGCACCTACACGTTCACTAGATGCCCAAGCTCTGCCCCTGTGCGCGGCCAGACTGCCCCCATCTTACTCAGGCTTGGTGCCCATCTCTTGCCTAAGCCCCCAAACTGGGCCTTCCTCCCCCATCTCCCTGGTCGGCCAGGGGGACTCAGGAAATGCAGCTCCAGGACGATGGTCTGCTCGAGGGGCAGCTGCAGCCACCACCGTCTTTCAGGGACCGCCTCGCTGAAAGAGGGGGTGCTAGAGGTCAGAGAGCGTCCCCCAAATGTGGGAGGCCCGGGTTCGTGCCCAGATCACCCCGCTCGCAGGGCACTGCCTCGACCACGGTCGATAGGATGGGGCAGGGGCATTGCCCCTCTGCCGCGGGTGCCGTGTCCCGGTGCAGATGAGATTTGGAGAGTCACCGGGTCACAGAACAGGCCTCTCCAGGGCCAAGTTTGGGGTCCCGGGGCTGGTCCATGCTCCGAGACGGGGCATCTTATCCTGTCGCTGTTTAGTGCACAATACATACAGAGTCCGAGGAGCTAAACCCAGAGGCCAGGGCAGCCCTCCTTCCAGACGAGAGGGCAGGAAAGGCTAAAATAACAGCTCTGATCCGATGCACACGCTTTCCGCAGCCTGGGTGAGGCGTCTGAGACTCCAGGAGGATTTAAACATCATCATTTCTCCCTTCAGGATTCCCTACTGGCCACTTTAACCAGCAACCCCTTTGGAAACCATTACAAACCTCCCGTGCTCTGCAGCCGCGTGCTGGGATTTCACCGGCACCCTCGGCCACGCCGCTGCAGGCACGCGGCAGTAACGACAACGGGGAGGAAAAGCTGGTGAAAGGAAAGCCTCAGACTGACGGCCCTTTAAACAGCCAGATAATCCCCAGTCTCTCCTCTTGAAGTGTTTTTAAAACAAAAATCTGAGTACGTTACAACACACACAACAGGGCTGGAGATGTAAGTAGGCAAGAATTAGCAGCGGATGTGAATCGTCCGGGAACAGCTCAAGGATCTGCTTTGACAGAGCTGCCCCTGCCCCTCTAGATGACAAGCTTTGGAGGCTCGTCTGCAGCAGAGGGCATAGGGAAGGGACGGCGAGGCAGGGCAGGGTTGAGTGCAGCCATTGCCTCGTTCGGCAGGTGCTGAGCCCTTGCTGGCAGTGAAGGTTGCAAAGGAGGAGGAGAGATGCCGCCACTTATTGCATCTGCTGTGCATTTGGGCGCCCAAGTCCTACCCCGCCGAACCCTGTAGGCACCTACACGTTCACTAGATGCCCAAGCTCTGCCCCTGTGCGCGGCCAGACTGCCCCCATCTTACTCAGGCTTGGTGCCCATCTCTTGCCTAAGCCCCCAAACTGGGCCTTCCTCCCCCATCTCCCTGGTCGGCCAGGGGGACTCAGGAAATGCAGCTCCAGGACGATGGTCTGCTCGAGGGGCAGCTGCAGCCACCACCGTCTTTCAGGGACCGCCTCGCTGAAAGAGGGGGTGCTAGAGGTCAGAGAGCGTCCCCCAAATGTGGGAGGCCCGGGTTCGTGCCCAGATCACCCCGCTCGCAGGGCACTGCCTCGACCACGGTCGATAGGATGGGGCAGGGGCATTGCCCCTCTGCCGCGGGTGCCGTGTCCCGGTGCAGATGAGATTTGGAGAGTCACCGGGTCACAGAACAGGCCTCTCCAGGGCCAAGTTTGGGGTCCCGGGGCTGGTCCATGCTCCGAGACGGGGCATCTTATCCTGTCGCTGTTTAGTGCACAATACATACAGAGTCCGAGGAGCTAAACCCAGAGGCCAGGGCAGCCCTCCTTCCAGACGAGAGGGCAGGAAAGGCTAAAATAACAGCTCTGATCCGATGCACACGCTTTCCGCAGCCTGGGTGAGGCGTCTGAGACTCCAGGAGGATTTAAACATCATCATTTCTCCCTTCAGGATTCCCTACTGGCCACTTTAACCAGCAACCCCTTTGGAAACCATTACAAACCTCCCGTGCTCTGCAGCCGCGTGCTGGGATTTCACCGGCACCCTCGGCCACGCCGCTGCAGGCACGCGGCAGTAACGACAACGGGGAGGAAAAGCTGGTGAAAGGAAAGCCTCAGACTGACGGCCCTTTAAACAGCCAGATAATCCCCAGTCTCTCCTCTTGAAGTGTTTTTAAAACAAAAATCTGAGTACGTTACAACACACACAACAGGGCTGGAGATGTAAGTAGGCAAGAATTAGCAGCGGATGTGAATCGTCCGGGAACAGCTCAAGGATCTGCTTTGACAGAGCTGCAGGTTGGAGAGAGAAGTGTGCGAGTGAAGATTTCATCTGTCACATCACAGCGCTGGGAAAGCAGCTGCGCTCGCAGAGAACCGGCTTCTGTTCAGAAGTGGGGACGACTGCGGTAAACAGCTCGGGCCGGGTGAATAATGCAGCGAATCATTTATTCAGGAGCCGTCATCGTGCTTTCTTCATTGAATTGGCCTGGTTTCCTCACATTTATTCTTTGTCTGAGTAATATCTGTGCTGAAATATTGGGCCCTAATTCATTCGTGAGCTGCTCGTTAATGCCACGCACTCACACTGCTTTGATTGGACCTATTGCAAGGCATGCGATATATTCTCCGTTGTGACGGAGCGACGGGAGCTACGGACCGCGGTTTCTGGTGCGGGACTTAGGCTGCACGCGGGGGGCTTTGGGCCCAGCAGACGCCCAGGGCAAGGCAGGTACGGCCCCAGAGCTCCCGGGCCCGGACCTTTACCAAGCCCGAGCGCCGCAGGAGGATACGGGCTTGCTCCCGGCAGTGCTGCCGGCGCCTCCTGTTTCGCAGCATGGACACTGGGCGTGCAGGTGCCACGGACCATGTGGGAACGAGGTGCAATGCAGCTGCACTCTTCAGTACACCGCCTCTCCCTGCCCCAGAGCACCCGAGCGCTGCCCCTTCCCCGTGGGCCCGGCGCTCCCACACCTCTCCCGCTGCTGTGAGGCGCAGCAGACCCGGCTGGGACGGTCGGTGGTGACCGCCTCGCGGGGCGACGCTCTGCTGCGCTGCATTGTCCCCACTTGCCCTAACAGCGCAATGCTGGATTCAAGAAGGGTATTTATAGCCGGCTAATCACAGCTTAATTACCGAAGCTCAGCGGGCCTTTGTGTGAACTCGAGGTCGGAGGCAGTTTCACAAGGAAACTTTTCTTTTTTCTTTTTATGAGGGAAGCAGAAGCATCAAATTAGTAGAGATGTTGGGGAAAAACCACTTTGTGTTAATTGGGGCAATTGCCTCTGCGCTAATTTGTGTGTGTCATGAATATTAAAGCCTTAATA
>NW_005842680.1:479971-485499 GCF_000455745.1 Alligator sinensis | reverse complement strand
CAGTCTCTTCCGACGGCGAGGCCCTGCCCGGAGTGACTCTGGTCCCAGCTCTTCCCGTGACGGTGAACGTGCCTTACTCTGGGCATCCCCTCCCCGTTTGTCCTGCCTGCACAGGATGAGACGGGGCCTGTCTCTTCTGAGTCTGTACAGCGCCAAGCGCTGCGGGGCCGCAGTCTTGCTGGGCACCTCTACGTGCTGCACTAACCCACGTAGCTGCTAATAGCACCCTAGACGGGTGCAGCTGGGGGGCAAACTCAGAACAGGTTCGTCCGTCTGCTCGGTACCCAAGCCGAGGGGGCGTCCGGTGCGTCTCCATTCCCAGGGACTGCCGGGCCCCTTGCCTCCCTCGCACCGGGGCATCTCCTTGCACGTGGGGACTGAAGGCTGCAGGCAAGACATCTGTACAAAGCCGTTCCCCACCCCCTGCCCCTTTTCTTTCAGAGCCAGGCAGGGACATTTACGGGCGGTAGATGCACCTTTCCTCTCTGGAGGACGCAGACGGTGTTTGTTGGGAACTCAGCCCACAATCCACCCAGAGCCGCTTCACACCTCACAGCCCCCATTAGAAAAAAGAAAGAAAGGACAATTTCCCCTGCTCAGACAGGCCCGTCTTATTCGAAACTCCCCCTGGAAATAGGTCTGCAGCGCACCCCGAGTCCACAGCAGGACCACCGCTGCCTTCCCCTCAGCATACAGGCAGGCAAACCGAGGCTGGGCAAGCTGTCGGGGTCAACAGCAAGTCTCTGGGAGACCCGGCAATAAAACCCAGGACTGCAGGCAGCTGTCCCCACCGTGCAACTAGCCAGGCACTAACTGCATTTCCTAACGGCGGGTCGTGGTCCAGACGCAGCAGGGATCTCGGGGCATGGGGTGGGGCCCCCGGGACGCACCGGTTCATCATGCACGGAGCTGGGGTCCGTGCTGCAGCTGCTGCTTTCCATGTCAGGGCCTGGGCCACGTTCCCAGCACTTGCTGAAAGGACTGGGGAGGGCCGGGCACACGCAGCAGAGATCCAGGCTGCCTTTGTCCTCTCTGCCCATCTTTGGGTACCTTCGGCCTGTGCAAGGGACTCACCCAGGGCTGTTACTGGAGAGGAGAAAGGCCATCAGCTCTGTGATTACCATGCACGTTAGCCCTGCAGGCTACAATTAGTCACCTTAATGAGCATCTAACAGCTCGATACAAGGGACAAGGGTGGCTGTGTGGATTCACCCCACAAAAGCCAGGGGTTCCTGAGCTGCATGATAAAGAAACCGCTTCCCCCACCGGACAAGGTATTATTCCCAGAGCTGCACCCGCATTAAGTAGATATTAACTTCTGTTAAGCCAGCCATCAAGATGTATTGACCTGTGGTTAAATATTGACGGAGGTGATGCATGTGCTATCTGCCTGGCTGCAGCAGGGCTTTGGGGAAGTCTCTTATCAGCTTCCCACGAGCCCTTCAGACGCCGGAGGTCGCACGTGTGATCGGCGTGAGTAATGCTGCTCCCGCGGGGAGCGCGGGGTGACCTTCAAGGACGTGCGCAGGGGAGGATTTCCTTGCTGCACGTGACTCTTGCGCTGCGCTAGCTGTAGCACAGGGTTTATTTTTTCTCCTGCATCACGAGGATCAGGATGCTGGGGGCAAACACAGAGGCAGGGCCACGGTGACTCCCGGGGAAAGTCAGTCCGGCAGGCGAGCCAAACCCCAGAGAGATTCGGGAAAAAAAATACTCTGAACAGGGTAAGTACGTCCAGCGAAACCCAACTTGATCACAGATTTTGAAAAGCCTAACAGGCTCCATTTCTATCCATCAGAGGAGACCTGAACTTTGGGAGGAGAGCGGGTCAGCGGGGAAAGAGCCGACCGGCCAAATCCCTTCTCTGGAGGCCGTGGTTGAGCCATCCCGGAGAAAAGCGAGAGGCGGCTGCTGTCCACGGTTCCTCCCAACAGCGATCGGGTGTCTTGGAAATGGAAACCGATTCTTTCTGCTCCCCGAGACTGAGAAACGAGGGTGAGTAAAGCCCTGGACAGGAGATGCGGTTGGCTTCAGCATTTTTCCTGGAGGGCGAGTCCAGCTCGGCGCGTGCTATACACCAAAGGATGCGACAATCCACGAGAGGAGAAGTAAATGAATGCACACGGACGCACCGATGTGTGAAAGGGCCTGAGCCCATCCTGCTTTCCTCCAAGTGCCACCGAAATCTCTCACGGTCCTGTCAGCTAAAACCTGGCCGGCAACGCAAGCCACGGGCTTGCTACACACAGTATCTGCTGGAAACAAATGCAGTTAAACTGACCTCTCTTATGCTTTCATAATTTACCTCTACTAAAGAATCATAACAGAGCTATTTACAGCAGCCATTAAATAAGGCAATATTTCAGTATTGATTTTGTGCCTTTCCAACTGGTGCACACAGCTTTTGATAACTCAAACTTTATTGATTTTTCTATAAACAAAAAATTAATATCTGCAGCAGGGGAGAGCGTACAACTGGTTACAGCCGTGACAATCCCGCCAGCCTCCTGGGAGATGGATGTAAAAAAGAAGAACTAATGCACTCGTGGCTTGTCTGGGGATTAACGAGGAGGCAGAAAAACATGTTTCGAGAGAAGGCAATGCCGCAGCATGATCCGCGCTGACCTTTCCATTACCCAGGAAACACTCCACTTCTTCATTCATTTATTTATTTATATTAATCCTTGCACTTATCGGGAAAGGATGAGCGCGCCCAGCCGCGGCGAAGGATTCCCTGCCAAGAGCAGGGACGGGGGAGCCCGGGGAGGGCTGGAAATGAAAGGCTCGCCCTGCAGAGCGAACCAGACAGGATCGTCCCATCAGCCCCAACCTCTGCCGACCAGGATTAGCCCCTGCCTAGGCTGCGTAGCCCTTCTCCGGACCTTCAGCAAAGGCTGCATCACCGCGCAGCCGCCAGAGGAGACTAGGAAGCTTCGAAAAATAAAGACAAAGAATTTGAATAAGGACAAAGGGATTTTTTTCTTAAATTAAGCAAGAGAAGAATAAACTTTGATGTGGATTACATTTCGGCAGCGGAAGCTGGGATTAGTTAGAAATTCTCCGGAAGAAAAGCAAGGAGCTCGGATGCCGTGCAGGCACGGCAGTCACCCGCGCGCCTCCGAGTCCCGGCGTGGGCAGGGCAAGTAGGAAACGGTGCGCTCGCCGCACTGGCTCTGCTCCTTGCATCCGACTGGGGCCAAAGCGAGCACTTGGGCTGTTTTCGTGCACGCAGCAAAGAGGAGAGGTAAAAAGAGCGAGAGGAAGAACGAAGCCTTCCACCTCTGAGACGCTCACGGTCTCCGGGAGCTGCCAGGGGACGAGGTCCCGAGAAGAGCAGAGGTTGGCGGAGCTGAAATGGCAGAGGATGCCGTGCAAGAGGCCTGGGCTTGTGGGGGCGAGGGAAGGACAGACAGGAATAAAACTAGGTGTTCTTGCTGCGTGCATCTCATCAAAACAACACGCCTGGCACATCGGAAGGAATTTTTTTTTTTTATTAACTTTTTTCCATGAAAATGTCTCACATTTGTTTCTGCATCAGTCCCAGCCGCCTCGCTTGGCCGTGCCGCTCCGCAGCAAGGGCCAGCCTTGGCACTGCGGGCAGAGGGCCCTGGCCGCTGCGCCCTCGGCTCCTGGCCCTTCCCCTGCACCGCTCATGGATTCGCCTGCCCTCCTCGTGCTTGGCCTGGCGCCGCGTCACGCCCGGGCCCCGGAGCCTCAGCAACAAGCCGTGTCCACAAGCGCGTGACACTGCAGTCGCCCCGCGCATGCTGCACGGGCGCAGCGAGGTGTCCACTTCCGCTCCAAAACCTTCTTCCTTTCAGGTAGCTCGGGGCGAGCGCTGCACCGGGGCCGTGCTGCTGCGGGCGGTGTTGCTGCCACGGGGCACGGCAGAGAGATGAAGCAATGGGAAGAGCTAAACTTCCAGATGAATGGTCCGGTTTTGCAAAAAAGGCCTGCTTTGAGCCCTGCACGCTGAGGCTCGGGGTCTTTCCATCTATTTTACTCTTGCAAAACCATGCTTAAAATTATGTTGTAAAACTGAAGCCAAACACTGGGGTGTCTCCAGTAGCGTGAGATCTGAGTCTCCAGGCACCAGGTATCCTCTTCCCGAGGAAGACGCTCCTCCGAGGGGCTGTTGAATGAAGAACAAGCCCACCCACCAGACAAACCCAGGCTTCGCAGCGTGCAAGCCCCAGGGTTTACTCAGCTCCCCCATGTGCGTGTCACTGTGTACGAGTCTCTGTCACTTTATATTAGCCCAATTCCATTTCAAGGAGTTCTAGTAAAAGTAACAGACAGATAAAGGGGTCTGACGGAAATGTAATGGAGGGAACGGGTTTTTTTCCATTAGCCAAGTGGTTTGACAGACAGTAATGGATTTCATACCGGGCTGATGTAAAGCCTTGTATTAGACTGAGGATAATTTAGTGATAACAGTTTATCAACGCATTGATGGAAGATAATGGGTAATCACCATACGCGGCACAGCCTATTTGTATGCCTCCTTCACTGCTTCACTTGCTAGCTATTACTGGCTAATACCACTGTCATCTCCCTTCTTTGCTTTGATCCACATTTGTGTTATGTGCCAGAGCCAAAAATTATGACATCCTATTAATATAATTCTCCTTTTATTTTTCCAATCGCAGACGCTGCGCTAATCCAGGGGGCTGGGAGACGGATGGGCTTATTGCCTTTTCCCTTCCTTTTTAATACACGGCAGCTTTCTCTTAGAAGTGGCTGCTAGAGCAAAGGCTGCCATGCTGAAGCCTCTGGTGCCTGCATCTGAGCTCTCCAGGCATGATCACATCCAGCGCCCTCCTGCAGCGAATGCAGCCCGCTTCTCGCTTGCGCCCATTTCCACTGGAGTCCTGTAAGGCGGCTGTGGCAGTGCACTGTGTGCGCCTGCCACTTGCAACCAGTGGGTTGCGTACAGGGGTATAGACCCCGGCCCCAGTGAGGGGGCAGTGTGATCAGGCCCCGGAGACGGGGCGGTGATGAGGCCCCAGAGACGGGGCAGCGGTGAGAACCCCGCAGTGAGGATGTGATGAGCCCGCGGAGAGTGATGGGGGTGTGGCACTGCGGTTGTCCCGGTGGGGAGGGGATAGCAGTGCGGTGAAGCCCGAGGGGACAGAGTGAGGGGCTAGAGACCCAGCCTGAAGGAGAGAGTACCTTCGACTGGCCCAAGCTGGGGCCAGGACTACGGCAGTCAAAAGGGCCGGGGGCCCACCGCGAGGGACGCCCAAGATCTGAGGGCCTGGGGTCCCGACTGGCCTTGAGGTGGGCCAGGGCTAGGTGCCAAAGGTCCCAGGGGGATCACACCCGAGAGGGGAAGAAGGCTTCGTCGGGGCAGTGACATAGAGCCCCAAGCGACGTAGAACCCCAGTGTGAGCGGGCAGCGACGAGGAGCCCCAGGGTGAGCGGGCAGTGACGATTAAAGGGGGGAGGTGTGTGGCAGTGCACTGTGTGTGCCTGCCACTTTAAGGGCCTGGAGCTGGCAGCCTCCAGGTGCCTGATTAGGGCCGCCA
>NW_005842680.1:464451-479397 GCF_000455745.1 Alligator sinensis | reverse complement strand
GCCCCGGGGAAGGGGTCGGCCGGACGGGAGGCACCCCAGGGAGGCACTCGGAGCCTGGAAGGTGGTCGGGAGCAGGGAGGTGGGCGGCTCCACGCAGGAGCGCCCCCTACTGGCCCGCCACAGCGGCGACAGTGCAAAGTTATCGTCGTGGCGTGGGGCAGGACGGCTGGCACCGGCAGCGAGGAAGGGCAAGCAGCAGGGCACGACAGCATCGCCAGCCATTCCCAGGAGAGATGTACCTGGCACCTTTAACGAAGGGGTTTGGGAGCGTGGCAGGTGTGTTCTCATCCTGGGGCCTGGCCTGGCCTGCCCTGCCCTGCACCTGGTGTGCAGACACAGCAGTGCCTACAGCTACCAGACTCGATCCACGGTGGAGCAGGGTCAGAGGCACAGTCCACGTGCCCGCTAAGAGCCAGACTGAGCAGAAGCGCCCACCGCTGAACAGATGCTGGACAGACGCTCCTTGCAACCCCGCTACTTGCTGAAGGGAGACGTATAAATGGCTCTGTCTCCAGCAATCCCCCAGTCTTCACCAAGGCAGGTTTTGCAAACTCCCCCCATGTCTGTGCAGCAGCCCTGCAAGGTCTTTTCCAGCAGCATCTCCCACCTCCGCATGGTGCTTGGCAGCAGGTCTGCAAGGTGATCCCGGGGCTACTGGACAGGCCCAGTCGAGACTTCCTTCCACCTCCCCTCCTGCCTGTGGGAGCCCCCAAATGCAACCACGACCCAGCTGACTGGGGTCCACTTGGTTCCCTCTCAGCATAATGCAAATACTGCTAGTGAAAATACTGCACCCAGGCAGGCCGCGCCGATCACATCCGCGGCCCTACACCGCCCTTTTGAACCAACCGTCTTCCCAGCACGGAGCTGCAGAGCAGCACATACCCTGCAGCCTCAATACATTTCCCAAATCTTGTTTAACAGGGACAAATGAGGCTTCAAATACATTTCACTGAGGCTGCAGGCAACGGCAAGGGCTGCTGGAAGGTGAAGGTGTCGCATAATAGACACAAAGCGAAAGCGGGTTGCAGCAGGGAGCTGAATTATGGGGGCGGACAAGCTCCGGGGTGGACAGCCATGCCGGCAGGTTTCCGCCAGGCCTCCATTAAGTGATTTTTGACCTGTTAGCAAGGTTGTCCCTTGAAATTCAAGGCATGAATCTGCTCCCCTCGCAGCCCTGGTGAAATGGTACTTGCTCCAAGGTGTCAGCAAGTCAGGCCAAAGTCAAAATGTGCTCTGGATGCACGATGAATAAATATTTATTTATTTCTTCTTACCTCTGAAAGCTACTTTAGGTAACTATTTAAAAAAATAGCTAGTCTTGTGCTAGGCTGGGATTAGCATCTCATGCCTTTGTAAAAGGATTAGTAGGACTCCATTGAGCTGAGAGTTCATTTGAATATAAATTTGCATCTATAAAGGTGCATAATGCAAAGTGCATAATGTCACTCCAACCCCCTGCTTCTTATGTCTTCACGACTGCCGCAATTAAGTGCGTGCTGTAGGCATCGCTGACTGTCCATAGAGCCGTGCTGCAATTGCCTTGTTCCTGGATTTTGAATTTTGCAAAATATCTGTTTCAGTTTTCATAGGATAATGCCGGCTCTATGGAAACAAACTAAGCCAGAGGCAAGCAGAGCTGGCAAGGGCCTCTCCTGGAAAAAAGCATATTGAAAAAAGGGGGGAAGAAAAGCAGGAACACAAAAGAGCCCTCAGAAAAAAATAGCCTTTTTATTTTGACTCTTCAAATACATTTCTGCGTTGAATTGCTTCAGTGAGAAGTAAGAAGGTTTTCAAGCAACGCCAAAATTTCCCACAGGGATGTCCAGAGCATTTAAAGAGCCTTTTTTTTTTCTTCTCAAATTCTTCCTGATTAAAAAGGATTACTGCCAGGATGCGCAGACCTTTACAGCCAGGCACAAAGCCCTGGTTTCTTCCATGTAAAAAACTGGCTTTCTGCCCAGCTTGCATTTGGTTTCCATGTGAAGTGGATTCACCTTGGAGTGAGAATATAAATCAGGTTGGGTATTTATTTCTTGAGAATAAGGGAGGGAGGCGGTGCGGTGACAGTAAATCATCCCAGGCGCTGCCGGTCCCTGGATGTGCTCACGACAGGCACGCGGAGCCTGCTGGGGACCGGCTCGCGACCTCGAGCATGTCCCAGCACCTGCCTTTGGGGTCACCTCTGTGGGCCAACATGGGACTTCGGTGCCACCATCCCTCGGGTTGCCCATCGCCTTGTCTCGCGTGGAGACGCACCTCTTCTGCGGGGATTCGCTGGCACGCTCGAGTCGGAGATGCCTCCCTACCCGGAGCCGGCGAACGCCACCCGCCACCATCTGTGCTGCCAACATTGTAATTCTAAATTTATGACCTATTACTTTTTATTAGCATAAGTAATATGGAGCCTTGGTTTCGTGATGGTTTACACAATAAATAAAACAGGTCAATTGCCCACAAAATCATTGACTGCGAACAGTACCAGATATAATTAGATTTATTTTTGCTTTGCTTTGCAGAGGCGAAGCTGATTTATCTCATGCACAAGGACTAGGCATTTCCCAGCCTTGCCTCCTCAAGGAATCCGAATCTCGTGTCTTGGCCCAAGGGGCTGGCGAGCCCTCGGCCTCGAGCCCTTGGCGCAAAACCAGATGGCCATTAAGACGTGCGACCACGGTGCTAGGTACGAGCGCACAAAAGATGCGGACGGCACCTCAAAGGCCGTACAGTCTCTAAAGAAAAGAAGGAAGCCAGCCAACAAGTGTCCATCATTATCCTTGTCTCATACCTGGGAAACAGCCCTGCAGACGCTGAGTCGAGCTGGTCAAATATTTCCCATCCCATTTTTGGTAAAACAGACTATTTCATGGCAGAAAAAACATTACAGTTTCCCAATTTCTCATCCAATAATTCATTAAATAACTTGTAATTTCTTAAATGCCAAAACTAAAAAAAAAAAAAAAAATCCAAAACACCCCAACCCAATGAATAGAAAGTTTTCATTTTTTATTGATCTTTTGTGTGGGAAAGTCTAATCTTCTGGCCAGCTGCAATGTGCAGTTGCTCACCCAGTGCCACACTGGAAGTCTGTGGCAGGGCGGACATTCAAATCCTGCTCCTGATGTCCCGGTCCGCTGACAGCAAAGAAACCATCCTTTTCCTCCGAGGACGTGTCTCGTGCCTCCTCGCGGCTGCTCCCTGGCCCTGATCTGCGATGAGGTTCTTACTTGTTGTTTGTTCCTGTCACAAAAAAGCACCATCGCCGCTGGCACCTCCATTGTGGCCAGCTCGGCAGGGAGGACGCGGTCCATCTGCACCCGCGGGATGTACAAAAGGAGCTGTGGTGCTCATCTAGGACTGTGCAAAGAGAGCGCCCGTGCTGAGATGGGCCTGGCCCTGTTCAAATGCTGAGCTGGCCCAAGAAGCAGGTGATGAATCACCGTCAGCGCTAAGGCGAGGGCCAGTTGTTGCAAACTGTTAAGTTGCTCGAAGCCTCCCAAGCAGAAGCCGTTTGCCTTGCTGACCCGTGGCAGCAGCACGCCCCATTAGCAGGAGCACACCTCCGACAGCCGTAAAACAATAGAGCGCAGAAGCATGATGGATGGGCCAAGGTAACCGGCCGTCTCTGCTCGCGGGAGGGTCCAGTGCTTCTGCGTGATTGATAGCTCCCTCCATCGGCAAAGACAAACACCCGCATGGAGGTCTGCTGTGAGGCTTGCAGGTCTGCTGGGTGCATCGTCTAGCTTAATGACGGCTGAAACGGAGAGGTTGCCGGGAGGCACGCGGAGCCAGATGGCCTCTGCAGTCCTTGCTCAGGGCAGGAGATAACCGAGGAGGGAGGTCCCTGTTCAGAAAGGGCTGGGAGCAGGGACTGCAGCGCCTGCTCCCGCTGGCAGCCCCGCGCTCTTGGGAGCTCGTTGGTTTGTCTGCACATTGCAGGACCCCAATGCCTGCTCCGCGCCCATCTGTTCCTGCCCTGAGCACCCGCTCGGAGAGAGGCATCCTCCCCACCCAAGAGGCGGCACGTTGCAAACGTTCCCCCCGCACACGGCTCAGCTCAGGGGTGCCTGCAAACAGCCCCTGCGTGGCCCCAGGGTTGCCATGATTGTGGTCCCCCCAGGCCAAGGATACGCAGATCCTGCACGGGCCTCGGAAAGCTGGTGATTTGTGCAGCGGGCGTCTCGCATGCTGCACGCGAGCGTTGGTTTCCATCGGCCCCCTTGGCCGTCCCCTTGCTAAATTTGGATCCTCTGTCGGACGCTTTCACAGCGAAGTTCAGCGACTGTTCGGTGCATATCCCTGCTCACGGATCCCCCCAATGTTCAGGCCAGGGAGAAACCTGCCTCGCCTGCCGTTATCTAGTCCGTATGTCAGGGGCACCCGGCGCTCACACAGGCATGCATCCCGTGTAAACGGTATAAATAAATAGCTGATGTCACACCATTCGTCTTCATTTGTCAGGAGTGACAGGATAACTCACTTGCGACTACGCCACTCCATCCTGCCCTCACTCATGAAGATGGATGCGGTTGCAGCTATCGCCTATCATATATTCTTTACAGCCATCTAGCCCCCGTTAGCTGTGTGCGCGCCAGGTGGGCTGGCTCGGGGGAGCCGCGGGGCCGCAATGGGCCGGGCAGGTGATGATCTCTCTGCAGGGTGGACCCGGGCACCAGTCGCACGAGGGTTGCCTGCGTGGTCCAGGCGATGCTCGGCTTATTTTCCCTCTGCATTAGAAGTTGTGACCACCGCTTCTCCACTGCAATTTGTCCTACACACTGGCGTGTTTTTTATCACGCTGTCAGGTCCCTGCCTCGGCCCGTCAGGTGAGGACAGAGCTGTCAACCGCGATGAAAATGGCAAGAGGAAAACAGGCACCAGCCTCCGACTCTGCAGGTGACTTCTTTCATGTCATCAGACCGCTCGTTCCAGCCGCTCACCCCTGCCCCCCTGTGCCTCCGCATCCTCCTTCATGGCTCCTCCGAGCCAGCACGGCCAGGTGCCAAGCAGCAGCGAGGCGACCCGCAGAGGAAGGAGCAATGCCGTCCAAGCTCCGGTCTGTCGGTGCAACGCAGCTGGGACGTCACACCGGGCTGCGGTCTGGGACCCCGCAGGGGCCTTTCCTGCGTTCCCTGGCTCTATGGCCCCTTCCTTCCTCCCACCCTTTCCAGGCTGGAAGTTGGGATAATGCCAGTAGAACAATTTCAATGGAAAGATACGCTATTTTAATTTCTTTTCTATTTTTTTCTTTCAGTTCAGGGTCAGCACCTGCAGGTGCCTCCATAATTCACCTGATAATAATGAGCACAACCGTAGCGCACTTGCGGCCTGGGGCTGCGGTGGTCCTGCGGAGAAGCCAGTTGGGCCCCAAAGCGGGAGAGCATCCCTGTCCCTGTCCCGGACAACACTTTTGTCTGAAGTCCATGGGCACGAGCTCGTGCTTGAAACGAAACACGTGTCCAGGCGCTTTCCCAAACCAGGGCAAGAGAGACAGAAACCAAAGTTTCCAACACACTTTCCCAAAGTTTCCGTGCTCCACATCCTCCAGGTCTCAACATCCCATTTTATTTGGTCCAGCGAGTTTCTAAATTACCCACCAAGCTTTTTTATTTCAAACGCGGTTGGTGGTAATGAAGTACATTTCAATACTCCTTATGGCCTCCCAGTATCCCCAGAGCGCGCTGCGCGGAGTTATGATTACTCGGGAAATACATAATGGAACGAACAAACAGCTTGAGCTAATGTCCATCTGTGTCAAGACAACGCTAGCCGTCGCCGTGCAGCATAATGAAGATAGCACCTTAACTAATGGAAAGGGGCTCCACCGGAGCTTAACGAGACCGCGCGTCCTTGGCAATCACCGTCCTGCGACCGGTGCCCCAATGCCCAACGGCCAATATTGCTAGCCTTGCTGCGTGACTCGAAACGCTCGACGTTCCCTAGGGACCAGAGCTACCCTAAAGATGGCAGTCAGGATAACGAAGAGATTACAATTCACATGGTGAAGTAATAATGAATTAAGGTGATGGTATTTCCCATACTTATTTCCAGCCTCAGCCAGAAAAATGAATTGAATTTGTGCCAATTTCTGCTCCTTGACTAGCTTGTTAGGTCGGATGCTGGTATTAGACTTTTAATGCTGCCTGCAGTGTTGAATCTCCACAAACAGAGCAACATTTTGTATTATTATTAATTTATCCCTTGCCTAGTTATTTTTCCGTTAACAATTAATCAGAGATGCCACTCAAGGAGCCCTGAGGACCCTGACAAAAACCTAGTCCTTATATATTTGCTAATAAGAATGGGGAAATGACAGCTCCTTCCCACGCCCACCGGTAAAAATACAATCCTTATTTAAAAACCCCGTGTCCCTCTTTATTGTATTAATTTTTAAAGCAAGAGATATTTCAAACGAGACGCAAGAGTAGCTGGGTGCATTCATCTAACAGATGCTCCGGTGTGCTGATGATTACTTCTCTCGCTAGTCAATACTGCAGCACCGCACCGAGCTGTATTCCTCATCCCCCCCACATCAAACTTTTAGCAGGTAAATAATTTATTAACCCCTGATCGAGGCTTGCGGCATGAGCAGCAGTGTCTACAGGCATAACGGAGCAGGGTCGGGGCAGGTTGGCAGGAAGGATCAAACACAGAAAATCCCCTTCAACTTTGGAGCTATTTGGAACTTGAAGTCCCAAAAACTACCCCCAGGTTTCTGAAGGCAGGGAGGAAAGCTGCTAAGTGCCGCAATGAGAGATTTTAACACCTGGTAAAATATAAAGCACGTTGGCAAGGCCCTGTCCGCAACTGGGCACCTTCCCGTCCCCTGCCCCCTGCTTAGCAAGGGTACGTGCATGTCTCTGCTGATAGCAAGTCCAAAATCTTTATTTCAATTTTCATCAACCTGGAAGGGCAAACAGAGGCTGTAATTCTCTACTTTTATTTATAATATGGACAGGCCTAACAGCACGAACTGGTGCCATTGAGCTACATGTTCTGTCTGTGCACGAGAACGAGTGCCCCAGAGCGGCAACGGCGGGCACTGGCCTCTGATCCCGAGATGCTCGACCCAATGCCCACACTGCCAGGCCGCACTCCCCTCCTGCAAAGAGTTTGTGACAGGGTATAAAGCAAAGCTACCGAGCAACCAGCTTTATTTGCCCGTGACATCCTGCTGCACCGGCCGTGGTACGGAAAGGAGCGGGCCATTGTGTATTCCAGGAGAGTCCCGAATAACACATCTCTTTTGATCTGAAATGCCTGAGAGAAATCAAAACACATGGAAAATTGAGCTGAATAGTTGGAGTGACTCACATCAAAGGAGAGGACTGAGAGTCACATAAGGGGTTTTGCTTAAGTAACGTTAAGATCAGAGATAGGACACTTCCAAGATGATTTTGAGGCTTTCCGTGGGCTCGGCTGTGTATTAGCAGGGCACAACAAATGCAGTACAGACACTCTGGGTGACTTTCTATTATTTTAATCTTAGCATCTCGGCTCTTCCTGGAGAGAAAACAGATTTTGGAGCTATCCTGTAATTTCTGCCTTTGTTGTCTAGATCTGGGTGTGCGGGCTCGGCTGTGCCTGCACGCCCACGGGGTGGGGGACAGTCACCTCCGCCCCGGGGATGGGGAGCGGGGCCCAGGGGCAGAGGCAGTCTCCCCAGGGGTGGGTAAGGAAGCTGGCTCTGGCGGGAGGACTTGCAGCCTCACACCCGGAGCAGGAGCAAGGTCTGCAAGCAAGAGGCGGGCGAAGCCGCAGTCTCTGCATCCTGCGTCGCAGGGCCCGAGGCTGTGGTCGTGGGTGATGGTGGAAGTGACCCCGCTTCGACTCCCGAGTGACGGGGACCTGCACCCCAGGACATGCCAGCACCCCGAGCCGAGTGCCGGCCTGAAGTCTCATCATCGTTTCTATTCCTCTTCAGTCCTTCCCAATCCTAAAGCTGTCATATATATCATTCATGAGCCACCTCATTATGACATCCAGTCTTTTATCATCATCATCATCTCCAAAAAACCCAACGCATTACGAATGTTTCTGTTTCTGTTGCTACTTGCTTGTGTAAGGTTGTTCCACAGCAGCAGATAGGAACAAGGACTTTGGGGAGCTCTGATATATTCCCTTGTTAGGAAAATATATTCTATATTTATTAGGAAAAAACTATTCCAAGACATGTGTGTGCTTTGCAGAGAAATGCATGCCCAGTCGCATGTGTCTGGAGGGCTGCAGGGAGGTAGGCCTGGCTTTATCCTTACCCTTGCACATGTACTTTGAATGGCAAAACCTTGTTTATTTTAAGACAGCATTTCTTTTCCCTTTTTAATGTCATATAATTGTAATGCAGATGGAAATGAATTCCCGGGCCTGTCATTTGGATGGTTTTTTTAATTCCCTTTGAGCACACGGCTCGTGAGCTCAGAGACTGGCTTCTTGACATGTCTTGGAGCATCACGGCTACAACACCCCCCAGCCCCACTCGATCCAAAGACCCGCTCAGATACACGCACAAAAACCTTTCACGTTCATGGGATTATTCGAGTGTTTGAAAGTGAAGCCTGCGAGCAAGTACGTGGTTCCCCGCAGGGCCCGGGGGAC
The DNA here is from genome assembly GCF_000455745.1 of Alligator sinensis. Classification (NCBI taxonomy): domain Eukaryota; kingdom Metazoa; phylum Chordata; order Crocodylia; family Alligatoridae; genus Alligator; species Alligator sinensis. Next base: position 470,802 of record NW_005842680.1, on the reverse strand, counting down.
CCAGGGACGGAGGTAACGGGCTGTCTTCACCCCCCGACGGCGAGATGAGCACTAGGCTGGGATGCTTTAGTCAGGGGCGATCCCGCCGCAAGCCAGACACTGGACTAGACGTGACGTCCCGAGGGCCTGCCAGCCCGCCGCGTCTACCATCCGAGCATCCGAGACGATCAGTCGTGAAAGGTGCTTCTGGCTGAGCCAAATCGACTTCTCTCTCCATATACAAGGCTTTAGTCCAACAGGATGCTTAAAGGTTGGCCTGATTTTCAGATCTACTTATGTATTTGATAAAAAGCATATGGTTAACTCTTGAGCAGGGCTGCAGCCTTGGAGCAACGGGCGACGGCGTCTCACTGAAAGGGCTCCGCGCCTCTGAGCATCTCGTCTGTCTCGCTGCTAAGCCACCGAAATGGCAACGGCCTTCAGAAGTAGGTGGGGGGCAACGGCATTTCCCCTTGCACAGAAATGAAGTATCTAACATATAAATATCTAACGATCAAGCAAAGTAACAAGTGCAGAATTGGGCCTTGCCTAAGCTACTCCCTGTCTGCGTGGACCACGCCGTGATCAAGGGCGGGAGGAAGGTGCAGATATTAAGATGATTTTTTTAAAAGCCAGGGGATCCTACTTGCCGCAGACGAGAGCATCTGGCGAAGGTTGCCCAAAGGTGCAGACCGCGATTTTGCAGCAGCCCTGGATGCTGCTGCTGCTTCCTTTTCTAGGTTGTCTTTATTATTAATCTCACACTGAAGCAGTTTCCTCCTGGAAGAGTGCTGAAAAAAGGACTTTTCTTCTTTTTCTAGCAAAAGTGAATCTCTTTCAAGGCTCCCCTCTCTCCTCCCCCGCCGGCCCAAGCTCGTTTCTGGGGGAAAGAGGCTATGCAGATGACTGCACAGAGGCCACCGCGCGGAGCGGCTCTGTCAAGGCACGATCTGCTCCGTCTTTAAGCGGCCGACTGCCTTTTGAATGAAATACTTCAGTCCCGGGGTGTGAAATGATCCACGTGACATCACTGCAAGCATTTCTACCTGTGCAGCATTCCCGCCCCAGCTCGTAGAAACGATGGCTAAAAACCATGCTGATTAGATGTCCGACTAGGGCGTCTCATCTGACCTTGCGATGGCCGGATCGTGTCCTCTCTGCAGGCTTCCCTTCCACCGGAGGCGGTCGAGCCCGTCGGGGGGTGAGTGCATCCTGGGGCTGACGGGGAAGATGACTTCCATTAACTGGAGTCGAGGAACGGGGCAAGAAATTAATGCCTAGGCAGGCGTGTGCCTTTGTCTGATGAGTCCCAGCAGCCAGCAGCAAGACTGGGCAGTAGTAGGTAGCAGTCAGGCACTTATTCAGGTCTATCAAGGTACAAAATAGGGACAGACAAAACAGTCCCGGTGAAATAACCCCCAAATTCTCCCTCACACCTGTGCCTGTTTTCCCAACTGACTCCGAACCGAATCCTCGTCTGAGCTGCAAGCGCGGCGGGGGCTCCTCCCTGCCCCCAAATCCAGCTCATCTGGGCAACCGGGAGAAGGCCTGGTGACGCAGCCCGTCCCGCCGGGATGAGGTGGAGGGCCGTGCTACCTGCGCAAGCCCCCGGCACCACGGGACCTGAAGGCACGGGGTGTCGCCTGCAGCGATGCATGGGCGTGCATGGCACGTGGCGCTGCTTGCCCGGGACTGCCCAATGCACCAGATGCTGGAGGTTCCCGTAACTCAGGACCACTTCTAGACTTGTTTCTGTGCCTTTGAAGCCTTCTCTGAATGCAGCTTGAACCCCAGTTTCCTTTTGCTGAAAGCAGCCATCCCTAGATCAGAGCCATAAACTGCATGTCCTGCATTCAATTAAATGGATACCAATAAACATTTTACTCTGAGTTTTCTGGGTGTCGTTTATACAACCTGCTAACAGCTGAAATTGCATTGCCCACAGCCTTTTATTGATAGACTGGCAAGGTAATTAAAAGAGGGCTTAAACAAAACCAACCCCCTGTATCACCACCACAAGAATAAATCCATATTATTGCTATTCAAACCCTGGGAAGGACAGAGCAGAACATCTCGCACCCTTATAATGATGCTCTATGACAATCTATTAAAAAGGATGGTATCTCATCTATCTTGTGTATTATAAATGTATTAATATGGAATAGTTTTTATAAATATTAATAAAGTCTCCTATCTGGTGAGCTCAGAACTGGTAACTCCTGAATACTTAATTAACCCAAAACCTAAATTACTTCTAAATATTGTTTTACTGCCGTAGCGCAGTGCTGGACGAGTGCGTCTACCAGAGGGAACCGTTCAAACATCTCCATACTGCACAAGGACTGGATGTAAACCGCTGCCTGGGGCGGAGGGAAGCAGGAAGGGATGGGACAGGATTAAAAGACCTATTGCCTCCCCCCAGCCCTGGCACATTTTGCTCATCACTTGTTAAGCTTTGACGATGCTGCTCTTAACGAGAGCCCGTCATGCACAGCAGACCACGCTCAATTCATCCCTGCGCCAAGCTGCCAACAAGCAGGACAGGAGGGAGGTGGCGACTGCTGGTCTCCAGCTCCGCGTGCCTGGCCGTGCCCTGCGGCTCCATCGCGCCGGGTCTGGACGCAGGGATGTGCAAGGGGCAGGCTGGGGCTAGGGGACTGCCTGCCGCAAAGGCCCCTCTGGGTCTCCCTTTCCGCAGGCGGGGCTTTCTCCAACTCCCCACAATGGGACAGTCCCGGGCTTGGCAGGGCTCGCGCCCCGGGGCTGGCGGAGCCTCCGCCCTGCAGCCGGGTCCCACGTGGGCATGGGAAAACTCAGGCTTTGGCTAGCTGAGGCTGGCTGACCTCAGTGGGAATGGCAGGCTCTCTGCCAGGGGAGTTTAGCATCGGCCTGACGGGGGGAATGCAATCAGGAGATTGTCACTAGAAGGAGCTAGAAAGTTGGGGCAGTCTGGCGCTGCGGTGAGCCAGGAATGTAAATGGGAAATATGCATATGAGCTGACTAATACACAGCAGATGGTTTTGATTAGAAAGATTCAAGATGAGAAGTTGCTTGCATGCAAAACCGTTTGAAATGGCTCCTACAGATTGCTTGGCTTGTGTTTAAAACGCTCCCCTGGTTTCTGGTCTGCGTGTTCCCCGGCTGCCCCGCTTCTGAAAACACACTCTCTTCTGCCCCCTTTTAACAACACTTGTCCAGGGTTCAAATCCCTGGTCTGCTCAAATGCTCAAAACAGACCAGCCTTCCCTTGCTAGCCCAAGTCCTTTCGCTACCTTTGCTGCTCGCGGGTGCTTGCAAGCAGCCCTGAGGGCAGGAGCTGGACTGGAGAGCTCAGAGGATTCGTGTCACCGCAGTTGCCAGGGGCTGTCTCGGGTTGGTGGCGTGGCACACACGTGGGGCAGGCCGTGGCGGTCCCGAGCGCGGCCGGGGACGCTGCAGACAGGCCCCAGGTGCTGCAGCAGCGTCCAGGCGAGCGGGGCAGGTCCGCACAACAACGGCGCAGAGAAACCATCGTCTTCTTCCAAGCAGCTGCCAGGGAACGAGGTTACAGGAAAATCTTTTTAGTACTAGGAGACTCACACGTTCGCCATTATTAGCACCTTATGTCAGGCAACGTAGTAATATTATATCCAGCACTGGAGCGGAGAGAAATAACATGAAATCAAATGTTTTATTTTATTGGACCTGCTGCTAAAGGAATACATAGCTATAATTTGCAACAAAACTTGGGGCTTCGCCGTTTAAAAATTAAACGCTCCCCCTTTCTGTGACTCGCTCGGTCTCGTTAACCGGTGACCTACTTAGCTGCTAGACTTCGCCATTGTTTCGTTCTCTGTTCTCCATTGATTGGCTTCTTGCTGCCAGCAGCCTCTCAGACCTTCCTCCCGGGTTCACGGTTAACTCGGCTCGCGTTTTCCACGGGTTATTCTAAGAGGCACTTTCAGCCCGTCAGCCCGCGCAGAAGCTGGTGCCTCTCAGATGCCGATTGAAACATTGCTGATGGATTCTCACTTTTGCGATACCTATCCTATTATACCTTTAATAGAGCCCCCGTTACATGTGCTTGGAAAGCCGTTGAGAAAGGTATCAATACTTAAAGATCGTTTGGTTGCACTCTGTTGTGAGTACACAGGTACTTAAACGCTCTATTTTCTCTCCCGATGTTGGTAAAATAATTAAACACGCACGCTGCAAGGTTAAACACGCGGCAGAGCAGTACTTTAATCCATTATGTCCCAGTAGGTAGTGGCATTTCCTAAGCACTACACATGCAATTGTTTCCGTCGCAGAGCTGCCCAGATGTGACGGGGAAAATGATGAGAGCTAAAAGTACTCTGGAAATATTCCTCTAACAAGCTTCCCTCGGCTACTCAGCACATTAGGGCTGCTGGAAAATTCTCTGTTGAAACCTTTTTTCCCCAAACAGAAGATTGCCTTTGCAATGAAACTAAAATTTTTATGAAAAGCACCTGCTCTCCTGGAAAAGTTTCAATGCCTTTTCAAGAAACAACAAAGGTTTTTCAGTGTTCAACAGGTTACGGCAAAAAGTTTATTCGGTTTTCTCTCCCTGGAAAGCAATTTTGCTTTAGGATTTTTGTTTTTCAACAAAAAGATCCAAAATGCTTCTGGGGGAGAAACAAGGATTTGGGGGAGAAACAACGGTTTCTGATCAGCTCTGCGGCATTTTGAACTTCCCGAGGGAGAAATACAGGCAGGCCAAGTTTCGCATCTGCCTAAACCGTTCTTTATGAAAATTAGGTTGGTAAATAATATGTTTCTGAGGATCAGATTTTAGCCCTCCACAGGAGAAGTGAAGTGAAGTCTCTTTCCTTGCCCACAATCACAGCAGACAGCAACCACTTGGCCTTGCCCACAACGACCCTCTCCAGTAGACCACCAATGCTTGAAGGGAATAAAGTCACGATTCAAGACAGCACTCATGTTTAAACCCTGGCTTCTGCTCAGCTTTAAGCAGGTACTTCAAAATTAGCCAGGTGTAAGGCAGGTACTCCATGCATAATTCACAGACTTTAAGGCCTGGAGTGCAACTCGAAATCCTCTCGACTGACGTCTTGCATAGCCGTCCGGAAAATCCCACCCGGTAATCCCTGCCCGGAGCGCTGGAAATCGGTGTCCCCAGGCACGGCACGCCCATGGCAGCAGGATCCTTTTCAAGGGGGGATGAACCTGCTGCCCTTGGCCATCCCCACCCAGGGACAATGCCCTCGGGGTTTAAAAAGCTGCACTTCATTTTCCATCTAAGCTCTTTTAACCTCGCTGTCTGGCCGTGGGGACCCGCGGCTGCCCGTGCACCGATCACGGGGCACGGCACCCCTCTAGCTGCTTTAAATTTCCCCTCTTTGATCAGCACCTCAGCTCTCTCGATCCACTCTTCTGCTCTCCTTGATCTCACCAGAGCGAGAGCAGGGCTTCGCGCCCCATCTCCCCGGCTCGTCACCAAAGCAGACTCCGTCCTTGGAGCGACACTCATGTCTCTTCTGTCAGCAGCCGTCTCTGTTCAAGAGGCTCCCCACTGGTGAGCCAAGAGCTCGCTGCAAAGCTCACCAAATTCAAGGGAAGACTGAGATGGGCTCAGTTCCCAAGGGAAATCCACCTCTCTACGCAGGGCTGGAAATGCAACACCGAATGCAAAGCAGAGTCCCCAGCAAGCAGGACCCCCAGCGCAGCCCCCACGCCTCCTCTCTCCAGGGACCGACAGCCAGGCACGCTTCGGCCACCTGAACGTGCAGCGAGGCTGCCTGCGTTGTTTGCCATTTCCATCTCAAACACCAAAGAATAATGTTCTTTATGTCTATTCAAACATAACGCAAGGGAAGCGCTACCTTCCAGGCATTTCTCTGACAAGGACAAGAATCTGGGTAAAGCCAAAGGCCAAATTAAGAGAGCGGCAACTTTCTTCATCGATCCTCTGCAGAGATTTTCTCCAGCACTTCAGCGTTCCTGGAGATAACTATATATTTATAACAATTAGTTAATGCTCATGCCAGAGCTTCGTTTGACATAATTCAGTTCCACTTGGTAAATGCCACTTTCTCAATATTGTCTAATGACCTTTTTATCTCTCCACTTTACCCTGCTTGATATTTCGCAAGGATGCCCGGGGTCTCTGGGGAGAGGAGCAAATTGAATACTTATTCTGCGGCACTTCAGAAAAGTGGTCTCAGAAAAACCTAACCTCTAACACCTTCCGAGACATAACGAAATGTCGCCAAGGAGTTTCTCATCTCTTGAGGCAAATTAAACAGGCATTGGTTTCAGTTGCACATTTGACAGCTGCCATTCAAGTCTCCAAGAAGTCTTCCCCCCGTCTGGAAATTCAGGCTCCGCCGAGCTGCCTGCATGTCTGAACC